>NW_017305485.1:3581910-3601529 GCF_001594115.1 Trachymyrmex septentrionalis
AGAGAGAATATGAGTGTCAATATGTTAGATAAAATGAAAGGAAGTATATGGCTCATACATAGGAATGGTAAAATACATAGCTGTGAATAACCACGGAAGTATTTGTAATACAAACAAATTTTTCTTACATTTTCATGATTTATGCAGAAGTCTAAAACGGTACTTGCATTATTATTGATTTTTTGCATACGTGTCTTTAAACTACATAAAATTGCTTCTTTATTTGATGAATTATATGACATATGCTTCCGTAATTTGTTGAACTAACTTGTTTGTTTTAGATTAGATTAGATTAGATTAAACAGCAAATTATGATATAAAAATATTTAAACCGAATATATACTAAATGTGCTAATTAAAAATGTTCTTTTTTTTTCTAATTTCTTTAATCTTTAATCTCTAGTCATTGTGAGCTCGATAAAAATTCGTTCGTTGGCTTATCAAAGTATTCTTGAGGTTCAGTATAATAAGAATGGTAATTTTGTTTGCGAAAATACATATATTAAATATTCCGGTTGCAATGAATGGAAAAACCACTTTGACTCATCGATCTTGTGTGACTACTTATGTCATGTAATTAATATAGAATTATAGAATAAAAATAAATATTTTATGTATATTGATTTTTTATTCTATAAAAGAAAATTTTGACATAATATTATTACACTCCTTACCAAGAACAAATAAAAATAAAAATCTTAGAATAAAAAAAGAACTAATATATATCTATATTTTATTGCAGGGCATTCATAAAAAATTCAAAATGTCTCTTTATCCTACGCTGGAAGATATGAAAGTAGATCATATGATAAAGGTAAATTTCATGGAGGATTCATGATCTATATATTGTATTGCAAAAATTTTATATTATAATTTACAAAATAATAAAAATCTTTTATACTATTATTTTTACAAACAGATACTCTATATGAATAATGATTTATGTCGATTGAAATAATATTGCAGGCTCAAATACAAGCCGAATCACAATATGTCGCTCCAATATCAATTGAATCTACGGCTCCCTCGGCTCCGACTTTTGTTCCTTCCGCACCCAGTATGCTGTACCCATCTTTAGGAGATTACATGGGTCTCGAGCTGAATGAAGAGACCATTGCGCAAAATATGCCTGAATATGCGCTCGCTACACGTCAAAATGCGAATAATGTATATGTAACTTTATATAAAGTCTGTTTTTGAAGAATTTGTAATTGTGATAATACAGAAATTTTAACTTTATGATTTATAATAGGTAGCTCTTACTTCAACAGACGTAACACGCAGTCCGTTAGCAGGGATGATCGCACCTTTGTCTGGACAATCTATGGCTTTGCAGAAAGCTTATGTAACAAATGGTATCAGAGAGGTAATAATTGATTTTTAAATCGATTTTTGCTATTTTGTATCTCAAATTCCATAGTTTCTTAAATTCCATAATTACATGTAATTAAGAAAATATAATTTTTTAATAAGATTATTGTATTTTCTTGCAGTTGACACTTTGTAAGGATGCTGATGGAAAAGTTGGCGTTCGTGTACACGCAATAAATAATGGTGTCTTTGTGTGTCTCATAAGTCAAAATTCTCCAGCAGCAATGGCCGGATTACGTTTCGGTGATCAAATTTTAAGCATCAATGACATGTGCGTTGCTGGATATTCAATGGATCAAGTGCATAAACTCTTCCGTAATGCGGATGTCAATGGGATTAAAGTTGCCGTGCGTGATAGGTCAGAGAATTTGCTATTTTGTTTTGTTTATAAAAAAATCTCAGCTTTATTAACGCGTAATTTCTTGTAACACTTAATATTATTTTTATTGCAGACCGTTCGAGCGTACTGTAACAATGCACAAAGACAGTATGGGTTACGTCGGGTTTCAATTTAAAAATGGAAAAATAATTGCTTTAGTAAAAGATACGTCGGCTGCACGAAATGGACTTTTAACAGAGCATCAAATACTCGAGATTAATGGAAAGGTTTGCACATATAATATCTGCATTTAATATTCAATAGAAAAAATGGGACGGTTGTTAGATAAATCAATAAATTTTACAGAACGTAGTTGGGATGAAGGACAAAGATGTTACGGCAGAGATTGATAAAGGTGGAGACATCATCACCGTAACAATAATTCCATCGTACATTTACGATCACATGGTAAAAAAGTATGTAATTTGTTATATAAATCATTATCTAAAACTCTGCTAGACTAATGTCGTTTAGAAAATTTAGATAAATTCTGACATTAGAATAAAAAAATAACAAAATCAGACTAATATAGAATATGAATTTTATTAATTATACAGATCAGATTATTGACGTAATGTTTTTTCCTTTAGGATGTCCAGCAGTCTATTGAAAAGTTTTATGGATCACTCTGCGCTAGATCTTTAAATGAAAATAAATTTCCAATTTCTTATATGCTATGTAGCCAACTGCCAATGGGCACATGCATTATTCTCCGTAGCTTCATTACGAAAAAACGAATATGCTACATATCCTAAGCACATTTACAAAATGCCAATCATATTTCCATAGCAAGCGTATATGTGATACCCGTTTAGAAATAGCCTATATTACGTGTCGGAATATATGTTTTGACACACTAATTGGCTAAAAATTACAGATATTTATCAGAGATTATTTTTTTATACAGAAGCACCCATTTAAACTTGCAAAAGAATATACGTATTTAAATATTCAGCTCTAAACGCGAAGAGAAAGTTTCTAGTTACATTATTAGCATGAACAATTACATTTGCAATACAAGACGTATATTATATCCTTTATTGCACGAATTTTATAAATCCATATATTTAGAGCAGTCATTCATAATCATTATATTGATATATAAAATTATTATACATATATATAAATTATTATACATATATATAAATTTATTATACATATTGACATTACTTTTTTCTAATTATTATCATTTGAATTATTATAATATGTTTTAAATTCGAGTATAAAATTTTTTTTTATATTAATTTTGTAATTAATATAATTTTATTACAAGCCACTGTTTAGCATATTAACTGTTTCATTACCTTCCGAATATCTTTTATGATAGATTATTTATTTTATTAAATAATAGCATTACTTACTTGAGATTTTTTGCCTACAATACTTGTCAGAATAGTAGGGACATAATAAAATATAAAAATATTTAAGATCTATGCAAAAATAAAGTAAGATGTAATTACCAAAATTTCTTTCCCAACGTACTTTTCGATGTTATTTGTTAATGACATTTTCAATTAAAGATAATTCTAGATTTTTAGTGTAAATTCTTTTTGACTATTTAAAAAAACAGATGTAATATTTTCTTCTTTATTTCTTTTGTAAAATATTATTCAATATTTTTTTATTATCCTTAGAAAATGCTTTTTCTTTTTAGTATTATAAGCTGAATGAAAATATATTGAAAAGATTTAATGTTTTTAATTTAAAAAATGCAGAAGTATTAGGATAAATTATTTAATAATAAATGGATATGCATTTCATAAATATTTATGGAACAATTTATATTAGTGCCAATGTTATTTTACATGTAAATATAAAATATATAGCTGTATTTTAAATTGATTAAATAAATAATTAAAGAAGAAGAAACGATGTTTAATAAACCTAAGTTATATGTGGGTAAAAGATAATTTAAATTGTTTTTGATAATTTGTGTGCATAAAAATATAAATATGATTACATAGATGTACATGTATTTCTTCTTTCTTTTTTTTTTGTAATAATATATGAATTTCGAAGTTATATGGTGTAAAAATGACAAATATTTCCTACAATATTGCAAATTACAAATAGAATATGAATAATATATTTCATGTATTGTACAATAACCATATAAAAAGGAATTTCCCCTTTAATTACAATTTGTTAAGTTCAATATTATTCATTTTTCGAGCTATTAAATGGATCTTTAGTCTGTCTCGAACATCCAGTTCGTATTATGCAACAGTAATACCAGCTATTTGGAGATAATTTCTCAGGTGATTTGCGTTTATTTGAGAAATCTGGCCTAACAGTCCCGGCAAATGTCCTGGCGATAATCTTCCAAGGCCTTGAGCCAAATGCAAACGTATATCACCGATATCTGTCAACATATTTGAACATTTTTATGTAAATAATATTAAATGCTTTATATATTTGTATGTAATGATTCCTACTTAAATTTTAATGTTCTGTCTTCTAGAAAAGTCTAGAGAAGGATACATTTAATCTAATTGAAAAGTTGAATGAAAAGTTATGAGTAAAGGAAATAAGAGAAAGTGAATATGCATCTATTTACATTTATATGTGTATATTGAAAAAAAATAAATTAAACATGAAAGAATATTCGTACTTTGCAATGGGTCCTTCCGAGGATTTCTCGCACAGATGAGCTGACTGTAACCAACTTGGTAGCCAACTGCATCATCAAGTTCTGGAAACGCGTTGTCTTCTGGCAGCAAGCTTTGATCTTGCGGCAGTTCAAAGAATTCGACCAATTTAGCCAATAAGCGAGGATAGTATGTATTATATGGAGCCTCAAGCATCGCGGGACAATCGATCAGCAAGTTTGAAATTCCAACAGCCACCACTTTTCGCTCTACTTCGCCGGATATTTTTTGTAGATCGGTTATAAACACGCGCTCCACCACCATTCCAAACATTCTAAATATAAAACATTTATTATTATTTTCTATACCTTAAAAAAGATGTCTTTATGTATTTATAAAACTCACTGTGGCTGTATTTGGTCGATAATCGTAATCAAGCTCGACGATGAATATCTAATAACATAATATGCAAAAAATACTATTAGACCTTTCACAAACTTCGTTGTCTTTGACGTCGAGAGTCTTTGAAAGAAAAGCACAAAAATTTGTCTCATATACGGTTCCAAAATGCTCCTGCAACATTGATATTACAACTGTATTAACTGTTATAAATATACAATTAATAATATAAAATAAAAATTTTTTTTCTCGAGCATTCTTACGGTTCAAAGTATTCAATAATGCTTTGTATTAATAAAAATCCTTCATGATCATTCGCTTTCGACGCAATTAGCTTCTGAAACACTCCCAATAGTGCACTCGTCTTATCCTGTGCTACAATCTGATTCGAGCCATGACTAATGAATGCTTGTAATAAACGAATCAGAGGATGAATGTTGGCTTGACGTTCAAATAGTACAGGTGATAATAGGCATGGGAATAAAGCCATATATGGTTCTGGTATATCTTGAGTAAGTCGTAACTCCAAAAGTAATGCAAGAATTTGAAAAACATATGGAATAAACTCTGGAATAAAAAACAACATAAATATTGATTAGTATGCAATTATAATGACATGTACGTACAATTATAAATAGCTTACCTGGTATATCTTGTTGCAAAATTCCTTGAAAAATGGGAAACAGTGCTTGTTCGAAAGATCCTGTTGCTTCAGGATTTGTCTTGCAAACAATTCTACAAGTAAAAAATGCAAATTTTATGAAAAATATAAATCAGAAAATGTCAGATAAAAATAAAAAGGAAAATTTGAAATAAGCAAAGATTTTTTTGTATGAGTATTTTAATATCATTATACATTAACGACTTACTTGATAGATAAACTTAAAGTTTCGAAGAGATAATGATTAAAGTTTGGCCGACTTGGATTCCGAGATACGATCGCGAGTTTCTCGGTGAGTTTCGGAAGTAAATCGGCTAAGTATGGCACCACAGCTTCTTGTAAGATACCGAAACTCCTCATGATAGCCTTCATAACATATTCATTCTCCTCGGAACCCGAAATGTTCATACACGCAAAAAGTCCTTTCAATAAATCTGCTGCTAATGGCGATATATCGACCCCTTTGACTCTATTAAATTTTAAAAAATTTTCAGTATTTAATTATATAAATTATCATTTAAGATATCACTTTTGTATTTCTTACATAGTCAAATTATCAACACCTCGCAATGCGAAAATCTTTTCAATCGCACAAGCAGCATAAGTATGCACGACAATACTGCTGGCACTTAAATGTCTTATTAATTGCGGCAAACTTCCTATTACCATTTCATGAGGTAATATCGATCTAAATGTCATTATGAATTTTATTCCATCCGCTTTAAGTACTGGAAACTCATTCACTGAAATTTGTTATTATTATAATTCATTATAATAAACCATATAGCTATGTCTACGTAATAGTCATATTCAATTATTAGTTAATAAAGTTTAGATTTTCAATAACAAAATAAAGTAAAATTAGTCATTAAGCTAAACAAATTAAATTACTAATTTAAAATATATGCATCATACCATCTGGTTTTGATAGTTCAGGTTCAATATGTTGTGCAGCAAATTGCGGTATAGAGACAAGCTCGCTACTTTGAGTAACTCCATGTTTCTGCGTCTGTCCTTTACTTGCACTACTAGTAACGAGATAAATAGCAGCGTCTTTACTACGCCAATGTTTTAACGAATCTTCGGCATATTTTTGCAACATCACCTAAAAATTGTGCAATTTTTTAAATGTGTATATTACGTGTATACACATAAATCATAAAATGTAAATTAGTTAAAAATAAAATCATTGTCTTTTCTACTATATTCACCTGTATGTATGCTCCAAAGATATCCATAATCTTTGCTTCAAAGTATTTAGACAGTACTTTAACTAAATCACAAGCAGCACGTCTCCTAGTGTCCACATCACTGCCTTCGATATCACGTCTAATATATTCTTCAGGATTATCCACGAATAATTCATTGTCTGATTCTGAAAAATTTGAAGAAATTTAATAAAGCGAATTTATCATCATATTTACGCTATAGTTACGGTATAGTTACCTCTAAATTCCATGTTAGGAATAATAACTTTTTCACAAATACTGCTAAGAGTTGCCGGATCTTCGAACAAATGTCTATATTGCGTCCGATCAGCTACTGTCGCCAAGAATTGTAATGCATTCGACACTAACTATAATAACAAGTCACTGTAAACTTTCCTTAAAAAAAAAATTCTCGATAAACAATATTAAACATTACTCACAGCATCATATTTAGGATTTTGTCCTGTGGATGTAAGTAAATTCCAAATTGCCGTAACAAATAGAGGTAAGTAAGGTTGAAATTCTTCGTCATATTTTTGGGCATATAGGCCAACATTGTCACACACTTGTGACTTTAATTGTTCTATTACACCTGCTTCCTCTCCATCCTAAATAAATTTAAAAGATTTCAATTTTACTCAAATATATTAATAGTATATATATATATATATATATATATATATACACATATAATTTAAAAAAATATAAATTACCGTAGTTTGCAAGGAAGGAACATCGACATGTAACAAAGTATGAAAGTTTCTCATCCATGCCTCCATATTGTCTTCGAAAAATTCTGGCAGATCCTGTGTTGATAATATAATTTGTAGAAATGATTCTTATATTTTACAAATAAATAAATAATAATAAATATATGATTTTTAGTGAGTTTTAATTATTTATTAGAATTCTGGTATGTTAATTTGGTTGTTTATTTTTTCGTAAGAAGTCTTTTTATCTTTTTTATCAACTAAACTTTTCCAAGAGATATGAAACACATTTGACTGTTCAATCGTATGTGAATAATGTCGAGTTCTACATCAAGATTCATCCGAACTGTGATTATAGTGAATATGCGAACATTTCCGATAATCAATTTTGTACTGCGATTTTTTTGATAAGTTAATGTCTGAAGAGGGCTCAAGCCGAAACTTGTAATATTATGTAATTTTTTTAAAGAAATGTGTTGACTCTTACTTTACCCTTTATTTATTATTATTTATTTTATATAGGAAGAGTTCTTCAATCCGTTTACAAATAAATACATATAAAAAAATATACTTACTTGGAAGTTAAGAGAGTAGAAAACTTTACATAATATAACTAACGAATTATATATAACCTTCAAGGCTTCCATATTATTAGCGTGTACTTGTGTTAAATTCATTGTAGCCTGCAAAGTATCTCATTTAGAAACATGGTCAAAAATATATTTTTATATATATATATATAATACACACAAAATAACTTATTAAATATACTTACTAAAAACAGATCTGTTAAAGGCTGTGCAAACTTATCTAATACAAATTTTATTTCTGTCCATAGGCTGTCGCTTTTAAATTCGTATCTATATCTCTTAAATAAGGAATGTGCGGTATGTAGAACTCCATTGATCACATGGAAATCACCAGTATTGAATTTTTCTACCATCTGATCAATCAATTCCGGCCACTTATTTGGAAAATCATACTTTCCAATAATAGATACCGCATCCGACAACTGCTTTTGTATTGAATCTGGCGAATGCAACATCAGGTTAACAATTAATTTCTTAACAGCATCTCTGTCTTGGATATGTATACGATCCATCGTATCCTCTTCCTAAAACAGTTTATAATAAATAAAATTATAAATTAACTATACAACATAAGAACGATAAAGTGGACGAATACTGTAAAACTAACCACTTTCCAATTACGCTTGACATAATTTTTAAACGCAACTGCACCAGCGACCCTAATTGTGATGTTAATCTCAGACTTATCTACTAAATGTAGTAATAATAAGGGGAAGTTCTGATTGATTTCTACCGATTCGAGGAACTTCTCGGCTGAAATGTAAATCGGATATTAATGAATGGAATGCACATAACGGTTGAAATGGAGTAAAAGACAATGAGTTTGTAGGTTATACTGACCTGGACGTCTAACATTCACGTCGGGGCTAAGAGTGTGCTTCAAATACTCGCTCAATGTAACCAAATTGTCATCGGTGAGATCCATGTCGATGATTAGCAACGCAATTCCTTTATCGGTTACTTCTTTTCAAGAAAAATAACACAGCGGCATCAGCAAAAAGATCGAAGAACAACACCGCATATTATCATACGCGCACGTAACAACCGGCTTTTCTGGGCTTCTCGTTGCGGCAGATTCGGCAGGTTACAAATTCCGAGCGATTCGTTTTTTATTGGCTGTTGGCTGGCGCTCTTGGCGCTCAGGAAATTTGGCGGGAATGCGATAACGGCTGCTTTACAATAGAACGCGAGTGTCCGATCGAGGTGTTTATCTTCTCTTTTTTTTCTCATTGGAAAAGAAAGAGAAGCATTACTTTGCGCAAAAGTCGAATTGGACCACGTTTCTCGATTAAAGCACTTCAAACGCTCCTGAATTTAGAAATCATTGCACTCAAATTACTGAGAAATATGTATTTATATTTCGATTATAGTATATTCAATTATACAATTAATACTGATATTTTATAATTAATAAATATATGAATATATATTAATTGGTATTAATTTGTTAAATTAAATTATTTAAGAACTATTGAACAATGTATTTTATAAAAAAGTATTTCTGAATTAATATTAATTAATTTTATATAATAACTACATTTAATTTATACTTTTTCAAAATATTTAAATTTATTTATAATTAAAAAGGAGAAATAAACATATTAGAATTTTCTTTTGTCCTTAGCATTAGTGTGTTTTTTCGTCCTTAGATTGGATGAAGTTTGACTGTGCATTGCTTTATTTTGTTCTGTATTTTGTTTAATCCATCCTCCTCCACTTTGATGTTTTTTGTTAAATCGTTATTGATTGATCTGCATAAAAAAACGTTACATTTTATAAATAAGTAAATTTTATATAAATAATTGTAAATTAATTAATAATATGATTATTATATATTTTAAACTTTATTACCTGATGTCAAATATTGCACCGTTAAAATTCGACAAGTCGTCATCGTTAGCTTTAGTGTAATCTGCGTCGCATTCTCTTGTCATATTCTCTACATTTTGTTTTAGACTTTCAAGTTCTGTGCGAACCTTTTCGCATTCTTTTTGATGACTACTAAGTTCCTTCATCAAATTGTCTCTAGACTTTAACAATAAAAAGAAAATTTTATTTATAACTTTTTTTGTTATGAAACAGAGAATAATTACATTTTTCAGAATGTAATTTATTTTGTAATCATTGAAAGTTTTCTTTGCTGAGGTATACACCTCTGGATAAACTAAGAAAACTTTTTAAGAATAGCATGATGCAATAATAATACTATAATATTATTATATAATAACGTTCGCTCTAAATGCAGATCCAACCCGCATTCATCTTTAGGCATTACGAGCATCGCGTTCGTCACAATCATTGAGCTTTTTCTAAATTAATTAATTGTCTATAATATTTAAAATTTTATAGAAAATCATATTGACATTTACAGAGAATTTACAAAAATTTCAACTTAAAAAAAAAAATTTGTTTTAATAAATTAAATTTAAAAAATAACTAAATTATAAGTTTTATAACTTTTTTTTATTTAACTTTTAATTTATTACTACTCAACCCTAAAAATTAATATTAAGAATCGTTAAGAATCATACGTAGTTCATCCACTGACAAAAGTTATCCACGTATCTTCCTGTTTCCGACAAACAGTTATTCCTGAAATGAGATAATCATTCAAAGCAATTTTCTTCGCAGAAACCTCTTTCACACTTTTTTCGACCAAATAAATTTTTTATTTGACGTTGATTGAAATATTTAACAATAATTGTAAAGTTTTACCATTGCTTATGCAACATATTTGCTCTTGCAATTTGTAAGTCTTCCAATTCCTGCTTCTTCACATTATAGATCCTTGTATTCTCCGATACTTTTTCTTCCAGATCGGACACATTCTGCGTTAACTTGTCGAAATTCATCCCGATGCTGTTATTACTCTCGAGCAATTTTGATTTTTGATTCTTCCAGTATTGTATTTCTTTATCAGACTTGTCCTTTAATTTTCTTAATATTGTAAACTGAAATATCAATTTTCTTAGCTTTTATAAATAATATTATAAAAAAGAACGCGATCTATAAACATATATATATATATATATATATATATATATATTAAATAGAAAGTAGCCGCTGTTTCAACAAAGGTTATGAAAAGAGGCTTGTTCTTTTTCGAAGAATTCTGAACTATATTGCAATAAGTTAAGAGTGAGACAGTAAACTGTATATAACTGATTGTACCAGTTCAAAAATTGAAATAGAAAAAAAAGAGATCTTAAGTTTTTCAATCGTCATTTGTTTCACCTGTTTGATGTAAGAATTAATTTCTGATCCTGGGCTTTCAGTGTTCTCAGGATTCATCTGACTGCTCGCGGATTTTTCCATCTGCGTTCTCTGATAAATAGCGTGTGTCCGATAATATCTATATCTAATCAAGAATATATAATTCAAGAAATTATTTCGAATATATGTCTACGGTCGGATAATCGTGAAGTTTGTGCGTGTCGATAATTATAACATTAACATCATTTGTGAAAGATTAATAGAAAAATCTGAACTTAAATCTCACTTATTCTTAAAAATTATATTTTTCTCGCGTAATTATGCGCCCGCGTATGCGAGTAGTATTCAATTTCAAACTAATAAAATCAGTGTTGCCACTGTAATTTATTAATTTATCTGTGGTTTTTGTCAACGTGTGTCCGATTTCAAATCGACCAATAGCGGGACGACTTGTAGATCTGTTAGAAATTTAGAATTGAACTCACTGGACATCGAAAGAGGATAGATTTGAATGAACGCGGGAAACGAGAATGATTAATAATGATTATATATTGATAGGGGTTTCTGTTTCAAAGGAAAAAGAACGATAAAATCGATCTATTTTGGGACAGGAGAAGCGATTTATGTATTTATTTATTTATTTATTTATTTATTTATTTATTGACAGGTCAGTATATACATTTGTAAGATAATTGTAATAATGATAAATAATGATAATAATACATTTGTATGTTCATATTAAAGGCACGCCAAAATCATTATGCCAAATCGGCTGAACAATTGATATTATTATCAATTAAAGCAGATGCCAGGCAAACGATGTTAATCAAGGTATCTCTCGGTTGTATTTGCGTCATCCAGGAGCATTATATGCAAGTGCAGGAGAATACGTCGTATTCGATATGCAAATGTTGCATTTTTTACGCGCCACGGATGGAAATGAATACATATGATAACTACGCATCGAAAACATAATTTTAAGAAAACCAGAAGGACAAGACTTCGATTCTGATTAACTTAATCGACATTGTTTAATTAATATTCGTTTCTATCAATTTAAATTAACTTTACTCTTTAACTTTTGGTTTTTTTCTAATTTTAAGAATTGGAAAAGGATGAAAAGTAAATTAAACCAAGATTAATGTTAACATTAGTAGAAATGGACAAATAAGTAATATGAATAAAACTCCAAACAGCTCAATTACCTCGCAGATGTCCCTATGTTTTCTGAATTAACATCCAAGAATATTTCCAAGATATTTCTTAAATAATGAATAAAGTGAGCTGTATAAGACTATTAAATTAATTAATAGAATTATATTTAATATGTAACAAAAAGATTAAGAAAAACAAATTGTTTATTAGAGTATTTGGTTTAAACAATCCCATTGGCCCATTTCTACTAATGTATAGATTTAACTTTAATTTAATCTCAAGTTAATTTACCCTTCATCTTTTCCTAATTCTTAGACCCGGTCCCACCAATGTAAAATTAACTTTATATATAATCTCGATTCAACTTACTCTTTATCTTTCAATTCTAAGAATTAGAAAAAGATAAAGAACAAATTGAATCGAGATAAGTTAATCTACATTGATAACAACGGGCATTAGAAGTAGAAAAAAATGAAAAGTTAATTTAAATCAAGATTGAAGTTAATTTATGTTGGTTTATAGAAATGGATATCTATTTGCTAATCAAGAATTACAATTATCGATTAAGTGAACTAGAATTTGTTCGAAGTCGCCCCAAAGATCTCCTTCAAAATAAGAGTAAAAATATAAAAATTTTTTTAGAAATTTTCAAACTTTGTCTTCTATTCTTACAATTTATATAAATTAGCAAAACCTGAGCTTGATGCAGATGCAGACAATGCAGTTTCCAGTAAACACCAACTAAAAGTAGACGTAATAACATCAATGTTATAATTTCACATACAATGTAATTGTTATGTATATAAAATAGATGACGTATTATATTTATATTAAGTGTGAAAAATTATAACACTATAATGTTATGTCACTTTTAATTGCTGCTGTTTATTGGTGTTAACGTACCGCAATATTTTACTCAAATCTAATATATTTAATATTTCAGGTATTATGAGAACTGTTATTTTTACCTGTTTGGCTCGCGCGACTTAATTAAGCCTCTCAAGTTTCATCTTTACTCTTTTGCCCTTCATGTTCATTTTCATAAATGTAAATTAACTTTAATTTCAACATATTCTTCATCCTTTTCCTAGTTCTAAAAATTCGAAAAAAAGATGACGAATAAGTTATGAACCGAAATTAAAGTTAATCTAGGTAGAAACGACATTATAACAGTACAATTTACAAGCTTTATTTTAAGCGCCGTAAGTATAACAATAGGATGAGTCTTATTCTGTTTTTATCTCTTATATAATTGCAGTTTCATTAAAGGAGGTGAGTCGATTTAATCTCGATACATAAACGCGCATTGATGCTTCATGCTGCGTCCCGCTTCCGTAGTACTCCACGTCAGCTGATTCTTCATGCGGCGGCTATCACGGGCGGTAAATGTGCGCATTTCTGTAGTCCTCGAACAACCGTTGCGACGTGCGTATGCGCGACACGCATCATCAGTCTTTCCTCTGTGACTCGGTATTCCGTATCGCGACGTCGCTGTCTCTATAAGACTCTCAGCTACGAATATGTGAAATGTTCTTGATGCCGCCGTTTAACGCGTGCTCTTTTCTTGCATGACGTATCTCACGGTGAGTAATTTATATATCAGCCGTTTGTCACGGTGGGACGAGATGTAAAATTTATTTCGAGATGATGTCATATCATAAATGCGAAAATAAATCGAGAGCTCTTAAGAGTATCTCCAATTGTTTTGTAAATTTCAAACGTTCAAGATTTTTCTTTTAAAAATCGAGAAATGAAAAGAAATAAAATAATGTGTGTAGGATAATAGAAAAAATCATTGTATTTCTGTTTTTTTTTTTTTTTTTTTCGGAATTAATCTTTCGCTTTAAACTGTTACAAATTGCGTTATATTTCGCTTCCCGTTTAATCACAGTTCGTTTTTTAAGTTAAAATTATATAATATTCAATGATTTTTAGACAGTATAATGTTAGTCATTTTTTTATCAGTTTGAAATATTGTAGCCGCAACTTTGCTTTCGTGTTGTGAATTAATGTTATTATTAAATGAAATCGCGCGATACGTGAATGACTTAAAGGAGGAAATTATTTCCAAATTTGAATAAATGTAACTGAATAATACAAAAATCTTTAAATGCGTCAAGTCAAGAAAAGGTACAATTAGGCTAGGCCGTTCCCTTCTTGTGTAATCTATTCTTTAATCTATTCTTTAATTATCTTATCTCTTTATCTTTGATGATTCTCAACGCCTTACTGTAAGTTTAAACGTTCACGTGCGAATTATGTCTACTTCGCGCCAATACAAGCAATAAAAAACATCACAAAATTTATTTTGTATTTTATATCACTATTTATCGAGATAATCTTTTTTTTTTCTTATTAATCCGTTTTTTATTTCCTCTCCTACTTGTCAAATTCGCTCGCAGAGCTCGTATGACGTCACACGACAATTGTTCGGCAACTCTGCGATAATCCATTAATTTCTCGAGAAAATTTTTAATGTAGAAGCGTTAATCGATCATTTTTAATCCAGTTGCGTTATGTATTTTTACAGAACGTTTTTCCACCGTTCCACGTGCCTTTCGAGTTCTCCGTGTGAAGAGGAAAAACCGTGATAGAAATAAATTTTCCAGAATTCTGAAATAGGACAACGAACTGATAAATAACCGCGTAAAGTTGACTGTTGCTCCGTATCCTGCCGTAAAGGATGTGACAATCACATTGATTACGCGTTGTCCGCAGTTACTTCTCTCTAATTTTCTTCTTCTAGCGAGGAAAAAGATGAAGCGTTACACATAAAAAAAAAAATACATACTCTACGCAAATAATAATTACTTGATCGAATTTTCCAAAAGTTTATATATCCGCATATCATCATAAGTTTATCAAATTATTATACATTAAATTTATTCAAAATATCTTCGGAATTATTCAAAAGAAAATCAATTCTTATATTGAATTACGTACATCAATGAGATTTTATAAAATTTGTAATAAATATATTTTATGATTATTATTAAAAAGTATTCTTTATCAAAAATAATCGTTACTTAAAAGGAAGAAATTGAGTAATCACTTCTTTTAGCAACAGAATATTTTTTCTGTGAGTAAGAATAATTAATAAATTTTCCTAAATTTATTCATACAAAAGAAATTATACATGACTTATTGAGAATTATCTATTTTACAAATTTTATAAAATTATTTATCCTACTGGCTACTAATTAAAAATGTATTATCATTTGTCCCTATTTTCATAAACAGGCCTATATTTTGCGCCATAAAATGGATGCGTAAATGGTTGATATAATTATGCGTATCTATCTCTTTTTATCAGGGTTCATCTCTTCGTCGACACCTTTCCCTTCATACAAATTTGTGCCGGTCTAAAGACTCTCATAACTCATGCACACGCATCGGCGTGAATTCATATATGAACCGCTTCATTACGTTCATTATGCACTCGATCGATTGCGCACGTTATTTAGGTTCGACACATGTGGCGTTGTAAGGACACCAAAGAAAGATAAACAACAGCAAGAATATGTGAATACTGCGACTCTTCTCGCTTGTTAATTCTCAGTTTTTTTAACGTGTGTAAATATAATACACGTGGGATAATCAATGATTTATATCAACTTTTAAAGACGTTTAGAAAAATTGTATTAAAAAAAAAAGATAAAATATTATTAATTCTACATTCAACATTAATTATTAATTTTACTTTCCTTATTTGGTAGATAAAAATTTAGAGCATGTTTACGAAGAAAAGGGGGTAAACAGAGGGAAATGAATTTTCTCGTTCCTTTCAGTCGACACGCAAACTTAAATTGTCGCGAGAGTATATTGACCTCAGTGTCATCAGGGCGGGTCTTAACACAAATTAGGAAATATGACTCCAGCTTGCACGCGTGTTTTAATTAAGCAATTGCCATATCCCATAACGTAATGAGTCATTCGGTGGATACCTTCGCTTTCGTCAATATTTATTCATAATCTAGAGAACCTTAACTTACAGTTTTATAAAAGTAATTTTTAGTTTAGCAGTTTAGAAACTTTTTGCTTTTTATGTGGAAATAGAAACTAATAAATTATTGACAATTTTATTAAAAATTAATTTACCTGAGACGCAACAGAACAGACAAAAATTTTGCCTTATTTTCATTAAATCTAGCCTTATTTTCTTGATCGCCGTTAAAATAATGCGAAATGATGATACAAAAAAAAAATTGATGCGTGTACAACAATTGAATAAAATCAGGATGATATAATACGAAAATTACTTTCAGTATTAATAATAAGAAGAGATTAAGTTAATTACATTTAGCACAAGATATATCCATATCAGAACATATCAGAAATTGTATTTGTAATCAGTCTTACTGTACAGCTGTACAAGCAATAATTTTCGGACGAAATTATCCGAATATGAATGGGCCGCGATAATGATTATCGCGACATACTATCAATCCTTGCCGTTGCTATTCAGGCAGATCATACAGTCAGAGAGTCGGCCGGACGGCGCGTTTGATAATGACCATACTCGATAAGAAATACCAGCAAATTCCGCTAACCCGTACAGCCCTCGCGAATGAATGTACACGTCTTATTGAAAGGAACGTTTGCGGGTTCTGGCTTATCAATTCGCTTGAATAAAAAGATAAATCTCAAGGCGTGATATCTAGATGAGAGGCGAGGAAAACCTGATTCGTTTTAAAAGAAATCAAACAACACTGAGATTTCAAATTTGTTACAATTTGCTTGATTATACGAAAGGATCATTTCAAATAACTGATGAGCGAGATACAATCTTCACCGTTGTTTTATACAGAAGATGTTTCCGAGTTAATACGTTTGTAAAAAACGCTTACGCTTAATAATTTTAATTCTCCATCAATTTGTGTCTGATGAGACTTGCATGTAATAGCTAATTAACCACACACAAAATATTGAAAATTTAGCTATTTACCTCGCATATAATTTGTGAGACGATATAATTATTAGTTTAACAGTGATGAAAAATAAAGTAATCGTTTCTTATTTCATTGGTATGCACGATACGACGTATAACTTGAGGGATAGCCTTGATGCCATACAGTGGCCGGAAGCGTCTGTTGTTTTCTTTTCAGTTTAAGGAGTGACGGAATCACTGCACCATCGAGTAGTCCGTCAAACAGATGACAAAAAATGGGATTGTACTGAAAATAAACTTATTTAAAAAATTCATTCTCTTTTAAAAAATATGAAAGGAATGCGAATAAAGTTGATAACGTTTAAATGATGTAATTACGCTTTTATAGGATCAACAATGTTTATGTAACGCTGACGCGAGTTATTAAAGTTATGTAATTTAGTACGCTTTTATTTTATAGGGAAAATAAAGATGACGTCTCGAAACAAACCAATTAAAATAAAAATTACGACCGTTGGCGATGGTATGGTTGGAAAAACATGTATGCTCATCACGTACACAAAGAAGGAATTCCCAACGGAATATGTACCTACCGTGTAAATATCGTAATGCATAACTTAGTTAATGCAGCAGCTCTTTGCTAGTAGAGTATATATTCTAGATCTGTTTGTTTATATAAGTATGCTTTTGTCTCATTTCTTCTCCTGCGTTATATTAAAGATGTGTTAGAGCTTTTAAAATATTTAATATAATATTTATTTGTTCAGTAGAACTGTAATCTATTATTTCATTTATTCGGTTATTATTTACAGTTTTGATAACTACGTTGACAGCATATGCGTGGGTGGACAGCAATTCGAAATGACATTGTGGGACTCAGCTGGTCAAGAAGATTACGAGAGGCTTAGACCGTTATCGTACCCAAACGTACGTGATAACTCTCCTGATGAAAACTTTCTCATCATTTTCTTTTTTTTTTTTTTTTATATTAATTAGGATTTGTTTCAAAAATACCGAAGAAGTCTACATCTTTTCTTAGAATTTGTCATATATATTAATTCTGAAATATTCTAAGATTTTTCATTCTGTCATTTCTGAAAAAATACTTTAAACTTTTTCAGATTTCATCAAAAATTATAGAATGAGAGATTTTCAAAAGTTCTAAAAATAATAATAAATTATATATATATAATTCTAAAAAATTTTGAAATTTACACAAATATTCTGAAAAATTTTCATCATCTATTTTCCAATAATAAAATCGACTTATTTTTTTTTAATATTCTAAAAAAATATATATATATCTTTAGATATTCGTGCATATATAATCTTGCATTTATTCTTCGTTTGCAGACTGATTGTTTCCTGGTTTGTTTTTCTGTAAGTGCTCGTAGTTCTTTCGAAAATGTAGCGAGTAAATGGCATCCAGAACTCAAAGCGCATTGTCCCAATGTGCCAATTGTACTTGTGGGTAAGTGCATTTTATATATATTAAACAGAAATAAAAAATTTTTTATGTGAAACAATTATGAAGAAACAGGAATACAAATGCTTGCGCAGTAATTTTCTTTTTGATCGCTTAGAACTGGTTTTTCATTATCTGATCAACTTTATGATAATGTAAAAATTGTTTTTCTAACTATAATTAATCACTAATGATTTTGTAGAGATAACTACAAACTTATTCACTACAAAATCATCAGTTTAATGATTAACCATAGACTGTGTTCGCAACTTTGCACTGTTATGAAATTCTTTAATATGGATAGTTTACACATTCAGTAAGGTACTAAGGGCAAGATTAATTACCTTAACGAATGTTACCATAATTGCAAAGCTGCTTTCTCTGCTGAATGCAGCCATTGATAGAAAAATGTAATTCTTATGTTATCAAGTTAAGCCCAACTACATTAACCAATAAAGCCATTAATCTTTTTAAATATTTTTTACTTCTCTTGTAATTTTTTTTAAATATAAATATATATTTTGCATAAATTTATTTACGTTATAAAATTGTTTTTCACACAAATATTTTTTTATATTAGGAACCAAGGCAGATCTTAGAAATCATCAAGAAGCTATGGAAATTATTAGTCCCCGAGATTGTAACAAAATGAGAAGAAAGATAAAGGCAGTCAAGTACGTCGAATGTTCCGCAATAAAACAGGAGGGTCTTGAAGAGGTTTTTGTGGAAGCTATTAAAGCCGTACTGAAAAAACCGCGATCGAGAAAGCTCTGTTGCATTCTTTGAAACTAATGCATTTTAATGCAATTAATGCATCAGTTTAAAAAACACATCTGACGATTATAATTACTAACACCTATGTTAAACCAAAGATTTTCTTCTCATCTTTTGTTCACGTGCTTTTTTTCTTGTACATTTTATCCTTAACGATATTTCTAAGATATATTTTACTTTTTTTGTATAGATAAAATTCTCTTGCGTCGTGTAAATAT
>NW_017305485.1:3601629-3621755 GCF_001594115.1 Trachymyrmex septentrionalis
TATATATATAATCTTTTTATCTATGTATTTAAAAAAATGAATCTTACATTTCTTTTTATTCTAGTGGGTAGAATACATTTTACATACTTAACTATACATTTTTGCAAATTATGAGCAAAATCCTTCAGTTGATAACTTTATTATAAATGTATTACAATACAGGTTTATCAAATCAAGATTGACCCCAGACTACATAACAAATTCTGTATAAAAGTTTCTGTTGAAACAAACAATAACAATGTATGTAAAAATATCCCCAGCCTATACAAATACTTTCGATGGAATTGTAAAAAAATTCGTAATTTATTGCATTTGTTAATCACATAAATTACGTTATAAAACTATGACAACAAAATTAAAAAATCACAACTTTGCTTTGTTAGTTTCCATAAGACTCTTTAACTTTTGCGTAAGCATAATATTTCCAGTTATTTTTAATTTTCCACGCATAAATGCCAATTGTGGATTTAATTTTCCTAATGCCTGCAACAATCATGATATTGTTTAGAAAAGAAAATAACTCTTTATTTTTTACACTAATTTGATCAACTTACGATTTCAACCATATCTTTATCTTCTAAAGTAAGTGTCGCGTCTGCTTTCCCAGATTTAGGTTTTCCCTTATGTACCTCACCATTCTTCAAATCGAGAGCTATCAAAAAAAGCAAATTATTTACGTAGGACACACACACAAATAACATTTTTTGTTGTTTATTAAACTTTCGAAGAACTGTGAAACGCGATCATAACAAATGGTTGTTACAAAAGACCTCAATTTGAGCTATCCAAAAAGGTTAAAATACGTTGCCGGATAAAAAAATTTTTTTTAATTGATATTAAAAATTTCCGTTTTAGCCCCTTAATTTAATAGGGCACATGCAGCCCAAATATCACAGTTTCTTAGACACATTATTAAAATTTTCCAAAGTTACTTACTCCATTCAGATGTATGTTTCCCATCAACGGTAATATTGTAAAGGAAGATCGCATTAACTTTCTTAGCCTCATTCTGATTCTGTTTCACTTGTTCACTGATAGTTGCGAATATAGCATCACTATCCAGATTTGTTTTTGCAGAACACAGATTTGCTCGTGGTATTTCCATTTTTACCTCGAACAGATCAACGTAAGCACCTGCAAAATAAAATTATCCGTTCTTATCTCGCTACTTTTAAAAATAAAGAAATTTATTGAAATAATAAATAAAATAATATATGTAAAATTCTATACTATAGACTGGGATACCAGTTATTACTAACCTGTAATAACTGGTACTCCGGTCTCGTGGATAGATGTTTGAAAATGTATCCTGTTACCGTTGCGCCACATATCAGTACATAGAGTCTGACCTGGTATAACTGGTTTTGCAAATCTTACCTAGAATATTATATTAAACAAAGATGTTAATCACGTTAAATCCGTAAAGAATGTCACTAAATGCCTCCTTGTCGCAAATAAGGGGTGCGGTCCACTTGGCTACAAATGCTTCGAAGCTTTTGACCAATCGGAAGAAAGAATTTTACTAACTGACCAATCAAAAAATGCTTCGAAGCATTTGCAGCATTAAGTGGATCGTAATCAAGATTACGTAAATACATCTCTGATTACAGAGTCTATAGTCCACTGAAATAATTTAATCAAAAACGGATAATACAAATGTTGTCAAGATAAATAATATATGTATATAAAATAAACAGTATGTGGCCAAGATAAAAAAAATATTGCAGATTGCATGAATTTAATTTCATTACATTTGTTATTAATTAATTCAAAACTATCAAATTTTAATTAATTGTAACTTTATTTTTACAATAAAACCACTATAGTAAAACAAAATTCAAAATAGCAAGATTTTCTCCTATGTACCATAATGTTTATCTTATTTATTATTGTTTTTCTTGACATATTATTACATTTTTTAAACATATATATTTACCTTTTATGATGAAAAACACTTAATAAATTATTAATATATTAATAATTATATTAACCGTATTTAACACTGACTTACGTTGATGCAATGACATAAATGTTTCTCAGTTAATAAATTACCACTGAACACTGCTACATCACGTTTTATGTACTCGTTGTGGTTTGTAACTGCTATTTATAACTACATCATTTTAGCACAGACCATGAATGTGCATAATGCATATATTACTATGATAATTAATGCATAAAAGTTCACAAGGTTTTACAACAAGGTTTACCAAATATTTTCTTGTAATATAATTTTGTTTTCACACGCATAAACATATAGAAATAATAAAAAACCTTGTTTTAGTGTAATATTTTTAAAACGAGAATATGAATTTTGAGATAGAGATCTAGTTTGTGACAATAGTTATTTCTACTAAAAAAATATAAATTTTTTTATACATATATACAAAGATGACTTATTTTAAGTACTGTTAATCGCAGTATTGTTTAGAATAGCAAAAATATATCTTTTTCATATTGTAGACTCTACAATGTAAATTATAATTTCTCTTTCTTATTTTCAAAATTTTCGACGTAAAAATATGAACGTTTTGATGCGTTCATATCGTCATATTATAACAAATAAATCTTTTTCATTTTATTGAGTTATCTATTTAGTTTGGCATTTCAAATTATTTGGAGTACAAAGTTCACTTTGAAACTTTATGAATATCATATTCTTATTCGATAATTATACCTTAATGGATTTGAATAAATGTGCATCTCCAGCAGCATAAGTCTGAAGAATATGACGGGTAGAGAATCCCAGAGAGCAAAGTCCATGCAATATCGGTTTTTTGAATCCTCCCATCATGGCAACATTAGCATCAATATGCAAAGGATTCAAATCTCCGCTCAATCTATACAAAGCAGCCTGTAAAGATGATGTCAAAATGTCATTGTATAATTTAACGTAAATTCAAAATACAAAATTTAAAACAAGACATTCGAATATTTTCATTACATTTATGAATACGTAAGGAACTGAAAATAAAACTATTCGATTTTAAAAGTAAACATGATAATAAGATTAATTTTAATTTTCAAGATAGCACTCTAGTTTTGAAGTTTATCAATGTTACTTATTTCTTTAAGTATATTTAAAACGTAAATTCTAGTTTTTGAGAAACAATATGTCTAATAAGTATATTCTTTTTTTTACCTGATCGTCACTAGTCTTTTGTGTAACAGTTACATCCGGTTTTCGAGTGGGAGGATCCATGGTTGGAATGACAAACGTCGATGTTCGTTTTCCTTTAAAACCACCTAAGCCGACGATAAATGCAGACATCTGCCCACTCGATAGTTTTTCACCGGTTGCTACATCGTAAGTATCATCTAGAGAAACACGAAAAGTTACATATGTATAGCATTTACGTAGACTAAGTCTATGCATTATTGCACACATCTTTCACGGTTATTACATCTAAGTTACAAATATCTTACATTAATGAGATTAATCATTAACATTGTATTCGTATCACAAATGTCACTTATTAAATATGTACATTAAATATGTACATTAAATGTGACACTTCAATCGTTTCATATTACAAAATTTACATACGTTGGATTAAGACAACGGTGCCTTTTCCTTTATCCAAGATGTCTTGAACTTTAAAGCGCGTCTCCACTGTGGCTTCCGTAGGTAATCGTTTATGAATTTCTAAATATTGTTCGCCATGAAGTATCTACAAATATCAATGCAAAATAAATTTAAGAATGTTAAAATAACACAATGATTAAAAAAAAACCTTAGTTATACTTGTGTTGGATTAAATGTAAACGGAACAGCATCTTGCACGATAGAAGAATTCATACAGCCCATAGGTCCATACAAAACGAAGAAAGTGGGTAAAACCGAAAATTCGTCAGCATTCTCATACAAATAACGAATATCATTTGGTTCTTGAACTGTAGCACCAACTGAAATACAAAACCCAATAAATTTACATTAAGTTGCGTAAATTCATGAATCTGTTATATATTCAGTCTGCTTAACGTACCTCCAAGCGCATACAGTATAATGTCCCGGAAATTATAATCATTCTTTAAGATATGATCTACCTGTGAAATGGAAATGATAAAAAATAAATTCTGTGTGATTCACAAAAAAGATTTACGGATACATAACTTACATCATTTGAAGAAGCACCACTTTTCATTCTCTCGAGAACGCCAAACAGTTCTGCTGTTGCTTCCTAAACAGAGATTGTAGAATAAGAAATGTCAAGTTCAATGTACACAGGTATACTCTTTTTACCTGGATCGAATTGAGTCGTTTTGCCGATGTCATGTCTGTTATCTTCGACCAATTTTCTCGTACGGTTTCTGGTGTAACGTCAACCGATAAATTTTGTCGTAAGGCACAACCCGCAGAGCGGATTATGTGACCTATAAATTCAAACATGGCATCTTTTATATTCATTATTGCAATATTTTTATATTAATTTCAATGAAAGAAATGAAAAAAATTTATAAAAATATAAGATAAATAACTGTTTATTTTGAACAATATGAAATTTCGAAAATAATTATTCGTTAAAAATTGTATTTTCTTTACAGATATTAACAGCTATGAGGCTAAATATTTTTGATACTCACATTTGCCAGCCCAGCCTAATGCCGCTTCAATTATCGAACCATTTTCAGTACAATCTTCGTGACACAGCCAAACGACAACGGGTGCTATCAATTCAGGTTTCAACTGCTCAAAAAAATCTGCGAAATATCAATATTTCAATTTGTTCTTTTTAGCAAAATGCACTTGCATATGTATGTATATCAAAGAACTTATTCTGTATCTTGAAATGAGATGATAATTAATAAATTCGCTCATTTTCGTAATTTTCACCTCGTTTTAAGATACATAATCGGCTCTAAGTTCTTGTGACTTCTTTTATTAAATACGAAATGTAGCAAAATATTTTTTAACAAGTAATTTTACTTATCAATCTCTTATCAAGATTAAGAATTAGGTAATACAAATAATAAGATTAAAGACATAACATCTCATATTTTAATTAATAAAACTTAATAATGATTAAGAATTAAGATCTCAAGTCTTATAAGGATTATTACAAAATAGATATTACTGACAACTCACCTGGTGGAATAATATCTTCCGTTAAACGCGAGCCAGCTGTGGGTACTATTACGTTGGTATAAATATTCTTCCTTGAGCCTTCAATGGCTAGTGTATTGGTTAATCCAACAAGACCAAGTTTTGCCGAACTGTAATTGGATTGACCAAAGTTTCCATACAAGCCGCTATTGCTCGATGTAAAAATTACACGGCCATATTTCTGCTTAATAAAGTATGGCCATGCTGCTTGTGTTGTTTTCATTGCACCTTTCAGATGTACGTTATGTATGATGTCTGAAAGAAATCGTATGGACACATATAGATTCATACGAGGCATTCTGAAAATCGCAATACCAAACAAGGAAATAGTTAATATTGTATTTTATTTCATATACATACCCCACTTATCTTCCGTCAATTTTGCAAACGATACATCTCGCAAAATACCAGCGTTATTAACAACTACATCGATGCGGCCAAATGAATCAATTGCAGTTTTAATGATTTTTTCACCATCTAACACAGAATCATAATTCGCGACAGCTTTGCCTCCTAAAAGATTATTATCATATACTTATCATTTAATTACCCTTAACATGTAATACAGAATTAAATGTAAGAGATAAATCTTAAATACTTGCGCAAAACATTAGAAGAACTTTAGATGAGAAAAATACATAGATGTTAACAAAAAAATGAAGAACTCAAATTTATCTATAATATATATTTTATATAATTCAGAAGAGAGAAATATGTGTAGTATTTTCAGAAAATGTATCATTTCTATTCTATAACATATATTTGACTATATAATTAAATTACCATAGTCAATCAAACTTTTTTCGTAGAGCAAAAACGCAAAAAAATAAAATTTTGTATAGTGACCTGTTAACTTTCAAGCCCCATAACTTGTAAAGTACTTAATAAAAAAATATTTTATTATATTTTGAAAAAGCTTTAACGTCAGCTGTATGAGCATGGAATAAAAAATTAGAATTTCCATTTAAAAAATTTTAGGTAAAATTGACTTGATCTTAAGAACATCTTCTCTAGATCAATCAAAGTCAGCATTTTTCTTTCTCCCTAGTAACTGAGCAATTTTTGTGTAAAACATTTTTCTATATCTTTTGTATTTTTCGAGATATTTCAGAGTATCATTTAAAGTGACACACTCTGAATATATACATAAAAAATTTTGACCTTTGACATTTCTGCTCTAAAAAAAAAGTTACATGTGCCCAGATCAGAAATTTTGATAAGCTAAAAAAATGACGTAAAGAATCCGTCACATTAAAATATTAATACCATTTCGTCGAATTTCCTCGACCACAGCATCCGCACTCTTGGTGCTGCTTCCATCTCCATGTCTGTTGCTTCCTAAATCATTTACAACTACGCTGGCACCCCTGGATGCGAACAGTAATGCATAGGTACGTCCCAATCCTGGAAATAATTTATACATTATATATATAAGAATATTATCCTCAATGATAACAGCTAATATATATTCAAGTAAATATGAATTACTTTCAATTATAGTCAAAATGTAACAAATAAAAAATATATATACATTAAAAAAAATATATATATATAATTTTTTTTCACTAATTTTTCATAAAAAATAACTTCCTTGTATAAATAGAACTTTATTCTTATTATGTTATAAAAATTCTATTCAATCCTTCTGGTTTAAAGTTGATAAACAGTATTAACTACAAAATAATTAAAAATTATATTTGATAAAAACAGTTTTCCTCACTGATTTAGCTCAAACTTTGTAATATATATTTTAGTATGTAGAAAACAAATATGAAAAGAAAAATCGTCTCTAAAGCAGATAAAAAGTTCTGAAATGTTAAAACATGATGTGTATATATGATTAAGAAATCTATCATATCCACAAGCTGTAACACAAATACAAGATAAGTAGCAGGGGGAGAGGAGAGACGTCCCTTTCTCCGCCTATCGTATTAAAAGCTTGTAATTAAAAAGAACATGGAAAAATTACATATTAAAGTGCATTGTGATAAAAAAAAATGTATTGATTGTTTATTACTGGCAGCAATGTTTTACCTGAGAGTGACAACTTTTAATTTCATATTCGTCTTCTACGTAGAATACACAATATTATAAAATTTGAGTGAAATCGGTGAGAAAAACTGTCACTTTCAGTATTATCGTAAAATGTAATCAGAAGATTTGTTTCTGTTTTGTATATAACGCTAGTTAAGTGATAAGAAGTATGATAAAAAATGTAAAAACAAAATATTTTTAAATAAAAGAGAAAAAGGAAATATTTACCTGCGCCTGCTCCCGTTACCACAACCACTCGGCCACCGAATTGCAGTTCTTGCATTTTTCTGCGAAAAATATTTACTGTAAAATGTTCAAAACTATTTGTAAACCGCACACGTAACGCTCAAGTCAACTTTTCGACCGTCTCTGCATAAAAGAGAAAACTAATCTCGATAATGATAAGGCAGAATTAAATCGTTCGCATTAAAGCAGTTTAAAGTCCACTTTGTATCCACGTTGAATAATAACATATGTATATACATGCATACGTACGCATTCATATGATAGATTAGAAAGGAGAAGCGTTTTGAAGGATTTGTGCGCAGTAGGTAAAATAATGGGAGTTAATGCCCATTTCCATCAATGTAGTTTAACTTTAATTTTGATTTAACTTACTTTTCTTTTTCTAGTTCTAAAAATTAGAAAAAGAGGAAGACTAAGTTAAACAGAGATTAAAATTAATCTACATTGGTGGAAATGGGCATAAGGCAATTAGACGCGAGCGGCGAAAAAAACAGCTGAATAAATATTAATCAAACGACATTTGTTCGAATGTCAATACATAACAGCTGGTGGAAATCAGTTTCATTACATTATTCTGTTTTTCTCGAATAATGATAAATGGTAATTCTACTATAAATAAATTTTATAGAATAATGATAATTCCACTTTAATCAACATGATCTTGCAATGCCGGTCGCGTCTGATTGATTGAAATCTGTTCACCTTCATCTTATTGTGCGCAATGCTTTCTTCACCTTCATAAAGTGCCTTTTTATGTTGAGTTTTTCCTTGTTTGGTTAAGGAAACATTTACGGGTTAACGCTCATTTTAAAGCATTAAAACAGATCACATGATCAAAATCGCTGCTTGATATTCGTTAATTTTTAAGGTAACTCCAAACCTTAATAGAAAAACAGAAAGCAGCAGCCAATCAGAATTCATGCTAATAGTAAGCAGCATAGATTGTGTTTCAAAATTCACTGTTAGTGCTAAAAATGTATAATACACGTGACGTAAACTATAGATTTTCAGTGCTGGCAATGAATTTTGGAAGCCATAGAAAGTCGAAATTGTTGACTATCAACGCGATTTCTGATTGGCTGTTACTTTTCTGTCGAGATTTAAACCTTAAAGCATATTTTACAATAGTAGTAAACGTAATTGTAAGGCCGGAATCAGACTACTCATTGAAGAATGAGATTAAAAATTGAAAGATTGAAGTTTGATCAATCAGAACAAAGGAAGCCAAAACTTCTTTGTTCTCATTGGTGAAATTTCAATCTTTAATCTTTAATCTTAATCTTCAATACATAGTTTGATTCCGGCCTTAGTGATTGTAAGAATTGACCAATTACAGTCAATATAAAGCGTAGATTTCAAAATGTAAGCTTCAGATTGGCTGTCGCAATAAACTTGTAATCAACTTGCAACTAATATAGAACCGGCTTAACGCATTGCTTTTATATAGATTCTAAACCACGTCAATAATCGTGTTTTTTCATTGGCTGCTTTATCTTCGCGGTTTTTTATTAGCTAATATCAATCTTCATATTTTATCTAATTAATCTATCGTTTATAATAAACGCTTAATAAAAACTTGTACACAAATTTAAAAATGGATGCTTTAGATTGGTTGTTTCAATATAGTTTGTGATCGAATTGTAATTAATAGTATTGTTCGTTGTGTATCTCGGGAGCTGCTCGGGGTCATTCTAAATGAACCTAGCGTACTTGAAATATAGAATTCACACTATGTAAGACATCGTCATACATCTGGGGCCCTATTCTTAAAAAAAAAAATGTATATGAAAGTTTAGGGAAATGCTACAATATACGTTACGTATACTATAGTTTTTCCCTAGACTTTCGTATACGTTTTTTTTTTTTTTAAGAATAGGGCCCCAGATGTCGTATGACGATGTCGTACATTCTTTTCAAAAATAGAGCTCCTGACATTCATTGTTATGCTGAATTCACAGTCGTACAATGCTCTACAACCAATAAAAAACACAAGATTTTGCTTTGTATCATCGAAACGAAATAAAATTCTGCTTTTTGATTGGTTGGAGAACGACGCACATCGGATCTAGTGTGAATCTAACATTACAATAAATGTCAGATGTCATATGACGGATGTCGTACGTAGTGTGAATTCTACATTTCAAGTACGCTGGATTCATTCGAAGTGATCCTAAGCAGCTTCCGAGAGACAAAACAAACAATGCTAATATAAAATCAGTTTAACACATTACTTAAGACAATTTTAAAATGAAGACGAACTGAATATCAGCCTGAATCCGTCAGAAAACTTATTGAGTGCATTCAGCATTACGCTCACTGAGCGCTCATAATACTCAGTAAGCTCTTATACCTGTTTGGTTGATATTTTTAGATCTAACGGAATATCGGATGCCAATCGGATGCAAGAGCTCACTGAGCGCTCAGTGAGCAATTGTAGTACTAAACGTACCCATTTTTGCCGACAGAGCCGAAAATGCGATTGGAAGTCTTCATTAAGCCCATTTCCATCAATGTAAGTTAAATCTTTAATCTCGGTTCTCTCAACTTACTTTTCGTCTTTTTCTAGTTTTAAAAACTAGAAAAAAACAAAGAGTAAGTTGAACCGAGATTAAAATTAATGTACGTTAGTACTGGAAATGGGCATAAGTCGGTTTCGGAACGCATTGTAATCATCTATCGCCATCTATCAGATGTTCTCTAGGCCCACGAATAAAAGATCATAAAAGATTACGACAGACGTTGCTCGATTGGTTTCGGAACGCGCAGCAATCACATATCTTTATAAGGCACACGAATCAGGTCTTACGTCGATTGTAAAATAAAAAATCCAGAGCTGCGATGAATTGTAATGAGAATTTTGCACAAGCATTCAAATTCACTACATCACGTGGATAGTCGACCGTTATCAATATCTTAAAGGCTCTTGCGAATATACCACTCGCTTTTGTAATCTCTCTACTATGCCATAATGCACATGACCTCTTTCTATCTTCCTCTCCCCTCTTATTTAATTCTTCTCTCCCTCTCCACCCTCTATCTTTTTCTCTCTCTCTCTCTCTCTCTCTCTCTCTTTCTGACGTTGAACACCACACTTCCACAGTTACATGTTTTATCTCATTCCTGTTATTCGGGGGATTTCCGTTCTCCGAGCAATGCGACATGACGATACAGTTACCTATTTACCTAGACATTAATTCGACAGTCCCTTTTATCTATCGAGGAACGATAGAATTTCTGTCGAAATGATGATAAGAGACAGAACCAGGAATTTATACCGAATCTCATTCGGTCGATTTCTATCATTTTACGCTGTCCAGCAGCTACACTTCTACGCCTATGTATGACCCCGATGTAGTTTCATCGTAATAGATGGTTACGGAGATGGGAGAGGAAGAACCTCGGATATAGGGTGAGATGCTTGAAATTATCACCTTGATTACGTCAATATTATCTATCGAGAAAATGGGTCATGTAAAAGTCGAGGGCTACATACATTACGGTATCAATGTGATTTTATTCTACATACAAGCTACTTCAAAACGACACTTGCACGTACAGAAGTATTAAGAAGCAATATCAAAGATGATGATCGAGAAAGCGAGCTTCACTTCGAAATAAAATATTCGAAATGTTCTGATAGGCACTTAATCCTCCGTTTTACTTTGGCATTTCTGTACGCTTGGAATATCTGGAAAAATCGATTTATGCAAATTGTACAGTTCCATTGGAAAAACTCCGTTTGGAGAGCAAGAGTTTCATTCGATTACCGGATATGGACGCGTGGGAAACGATAGGATTTTTCTACATTCGATCCGTTTCCTTCCGGATAGGGAAATATCGACGTAAATCAGGCTGGCAATTTCGAACGCCTTACCCCGTATATTGCTCGGTTCATCGGCGTGAACGCTGGTGGGCCGCGATTTCGAGGAAGATTAAGTTTCTTATTGACATCGGATACGATGAGTCATCACTACCCTTGACGTTTTAAAAACACGCAGGAGATACGGTGGGCATAACGTACAACTGAATTTACCCCGATATACCCCGGTATATCGAATTTAACGCCTATATTTAAACCCCTTTCCGTAGAAAACGGATATGAAAATAATTTCGACTTGTAAGATCAGGCCGCAGTCACATTTGACGCTAAATACGATGAGTGGCGCGATGCGTGACGAGCTTAAAAATTCTCGGTGCAATTTATTCGAAATTCGTCGCTGATCTATGATAACGCCACGATCAAGCGATCCACCCGTTGGTGCGCCGTTGCGTCGAGCCGTCGAGCCGTCGAGCAGCGCCAAGCGCACGGAGTGGCACCGAGTGTGAACTGACGGACGAACACGACCGAAAGTGGTAACGGAGAGGGGGAAGAGAGAGGGAGACGACGGGAGCATAGGATCGGCGCGGCGAGCGGGGTAAGGCGGGCGACTAACATAGGCGCGGAGGGGTGAAGGGAGAAGGGCGTTCGGGCGGACTCGGGTAACTTCGGGCGGCCACTCGCGTCGCTAGTGGCGCTTCGGCACGACGGCGGGTAGGGGTAGGGACGATGCATGGGCAGCGACTAGGAGGCACTCGGGAGGCAGGGAGGGCATGCGAACGACGGTGGAGCGTACAGTTCGGTAGTCGCCATTGCGAGTCTCCCTCGTGTCTCGCGCATCTCTGACCGATTCTCTGATATTACGCGTGGAGCCTGGACTTTATTTTTCCGCTAATCCTAATACAATACATCCCCCCGGTGGTGGGACCCCATGCGCGATACCCCGATGCAGAGAATTTGCAGCGAGCTGACCGAAAAATTGTTGAAATCCCTTGACAAGGAATACAATGTAAGTAAAGGCGGAGTGTGGTGTGTCGCGGCGAGATGCACCGCGCCGTCTCCGTGGTCCGTACGCGCAAACGGCTATCGGCCCACTCTCGATCCCCCGTGCGCCGTGTTGCTGCCTGTACCAGTGACGTGCGCGAGAGTGCCCGCTAGAGTGACAGCGTGTATGTGTATGGCGCGTGTATATGTGCCGCGCGTATACGTGTGCGTGTGTATGTGTCCCCGTAAGCGTGGCGGCCGCGACGACCCCCGCGAGTGTATGAGTGTCGCCGCGGCCACGGCCGTCGTCGCCGTCGCGCCGCGCCGCGCCGTGCCGCGAGATCAGCCTGATCAGCCGCACTGTTCCTCTCTCCGCCTAAAGGAGTCCACGGAGATGCGACGGACGACGGTCCGCGCGCACTGCCGCGTACTACGTATGGCCTCTGCTCGTTCCCTCGGCTCCCTTCGGACCCTCGCTCGCTCGCTCGCTCGCACGCACACTCGCACGCGCTCGTCCGCCGCTGTAGTGTTCGTGCGAGGGGGACGAAAGAGTAAGAGAGAAAGAGAGAGAGAACAGGCGGGAGAGAAAAAGGACGAGTCGGGAGTAACGTAACGTAACGACGTGCGGGTGAGCGCGTTCTCCGTCATTCTCGACTACCTGGATACATAACCTCAATTAGGATGATGCACTTTGGCGCAAGCCGACGTGACTATTCAATGTAATATTACAATGCTGCCTTTTTTCATATTCTCGCTCGGCGTTTTCCTTCTCTCGTTGCACCATAGTAAATTTACGAGGAAGGTCCGTCCGATCATACGAACGCTGTTACTCTCTTTCGACGATGTGTTTCTTGATCGTCCTGTCTATGGACTTGTCTGTAATTCAATTTTTCAAATTTCTGCACGTTTTCGTCGAGAGGAACGGACGATCGGCACTTCGATTTCGAAATACGGTTTCGAGAAATTTCTACCAGACGGTAATTTTGGCTTGTTTCTGCACGGAGAGACAGCCATGCTGTTCATCCGATAAAATTGTTCGAGGATATCGTATGTGAATGTGCACGATATTCTCGCGCATTTTGCAAAATGCGTTCCGACGATTCTCGAAGCCATTCCTCTCTGAGGAATTTTGTTCGCATAAAATTTTGCAGATTTTGACACCGGTAATTCGATGCAATTCCCATTTTGATCGGAGATTCGATCAAATCGAAGAAGTTTAATCGAAATTCAATTTGATTCAATTCAAGTCGAATTTTTTTTAGCAAGGTTCTTGTAATTACTGGCCGCTATTTTGAATACGTTCTTCGCGATAATACGTTGCGTGCGTGCGTGCGCGCGCGCGCGCGCGTGCGTGCGCGCTTGCATGTGTGTATGATGCGTGCGTGTATGTGTGAGATGTATGTGTGCATATACACACACACACACATATATATACATATATATATATATACATATGTAGATTACATATGTAGTGTTTTATTTAAATACGTATGTGTGTGTACATGTAGAATTTTGTTTTTTAGGATCTTCCCTTCAAAAGTTCCATAACTCGTGAATTGAAGTCTGATTATAATTTTCCAATGCTTATAATTAAATAAACATATGTTAAAAATTACCCGTCTTTATTTCAGGTCGTCGATATACGAGCTGTTGTCGATGTCATTTCGACACTGGAAAAGACGACAGTCACTAAAGAAGTGTTGGAGGTAATGACTAAATAGATTATTGGCAATTTTATGATGTATAAAATATATATATATATATAATTTATTAATGAGCTATAACTTATCTTCTTTCGTTCTATATATTATGTTCTTCTGCTTTGTAGTGTTAGCAATAAATGTAAAAGTTAAGTACAAACCTAAATATTATAACTGAATTATATTATAACTGAATTACAATAAAAAATAAAAAAGCTATTATTTTAATATTATTTTATTTTAGTTGGTATAATAAATATAATTAATCATTATATCTGTAATTGTGTATATTGTATAATTTATTTTATATAAGAGTAAGAGAGCTTTGCAAATTATGCAACTACTGATACTGAAACTGCAGGTTTAATGAGGATTTAATGCCTACAAAAGTATTATTTATATACAATATTTTTGCTAAATATAGCTTGTTGATATTATTTACATTAATAGGTTATAATTTCTTATAATGAAATAAATGAAGTATTCAACCAATGAGATGCATCAATTTGAATTAGTTAATATATGTACGTGCATACTTAGCTATTAGTAACTATTATTTTATATTTTACTATTACTTTAACCATCAAATTGATTTATACTCAAAAGAAAATTTCTAATAATTGGTGGGATAAAAGAAGCAGGAATAAAGAATAAAGATAACGTTCTAACGTAATCACTTTTGATAGATTACGAGACTTGGAAAACACATCAATGAACTTCGTCGAAGAACGAGAAATGAAGCCTTGGCCAAGCGTGCGAAAGATCTGGTACGCCGCTGGCGAGACATGGTTTTACCGACGGTACACTCTACGCCGAGTCAGCCTACCCTGGCTCTCAACGGCGCGAAGGAGATGGCCCTGAGGAATTTGAAGCCACAGAGCCCTGCGTTGCGAGAGCTTAAGCCTCACAGTCCTTTATCTCTGAAAGATGCCACTCCTCTCAGAGTAAGCCTGAATTTTTACAAGAAATTGATTTTATTAGGGAAACGATAGAGACAAAATCCTTCTTATAAAATGTTTAATCCTGCTGGCCTGTTCAAATTTACTATACAATCATATAGTTTCAATCAATGCAATTAAAAAGCTTTAAAAAATAAAAATATAATTACATAAAATATAAAAAATATAAAAATAAATACGAATTTGTAAAACAAGTCAAATATAATTTTATCTATACATTTATGTAATGTTTGTGCACTAAGTATCACATCACACTCTCATCTACCTGATATATTATTTTAATTTCGAGAATCCACAACAAGTATTCTTTGTTAAAAAATAAAAAATTTCACAGAAAAAAATCTTACATTACAGACAAAATCATCAAATACCAGAGAAAAAGTTTGTAAATAAAATATTTGAAAGAGAGAAAGTAATTTACCTAAATACGAAAAGTGTCACTTGACGGTCAAAGTTAGATGTCGAACTAATGTTAGATGTCAAACTACTACATGTATTCTTATTTAAATGAATTTATTTCAGAAATATGATTGCACGCCGTTACTATCGAATTTTCAACGCAATCCATCTGAAACATTAATATAATCCCCCTAAATTTAATCTTAAAAAACTGTAATAAACTTATTGCGAAAAATATTACTTCGATCGGAAGTCAAAATCACCCGAATTTCTTACCAAAATGTAAAATAATTTATATTTTGAGTCAAATAGATGCGAACGGACCAGCATTTAATGTTATTATATATATAGATATATCACGGGTTTGTATATTGAAATGAAACACCACCAACTATATTAAACATCGAGAGTATATGATTACAGGTTCTCAGTCCGGCACTATCAGTGCATAGTGACCATTCACGATCTCCTAACGCGTCTTCGAACAACAAGCAGTCAATTACTCTGACCAGCAATCACAGGATAAGTTCCTGCTCGAGGAATGCGTCCCCAACACTCGGTACCTCGAATCAGAATCACGTAACGGAAGCGGTGCCGCGTACACACAGTTCTAATAAACGACTGCGGAAAGAGGAGAGTAGCAAGGACCAATGTCAATACTATCAATCGCCGCATGGAACTGAGTCGACGATAGAAGAAGTCAAGAAGCAACGGCTCAACGGCGAGAACATAAGTGGTAATTTAAATTCGCAAGTGCCTAGCCCTACACTGAAGGAACGAATCTCCGATTGTTTCGCGGAGACCTCTCTCGAGACTACGAACGACGAGTCGGGCCCGAAGAAGCGCGGCCGTAAAAAGGGCAGTAAGTCCGCGAAGCGACAATCGTTTCTGGAGGACAGCGTGAAAGAGAAGCTGGCCAGTATCTCGAGGAATCCGAAACTGAAGACCACGCAAGAGTTACTAGCCGATTTGCAGGCGCGCGGAAGTAATTGTAGCCCCATCGGCAGCGCCAATGCCCTACCTAGTCAAAGCGTCGCGGAACCGCCGAGCACGGAAGATGTTCTGCGAGGTAGCAACAATGAGCAGGTGTTCAAGCATCTGCGCTGCTCAAGCCAGAAGAATTCCCAGAGTTTTCACAGAAGTGGTCTGCCCTCCTCGGAGACGTCCACTGGCAAAACGCAAAAAGCGGCTCGATTGAGAGTCGCGGAAAATTGTCGCGAGTCGCCCTCGCCTGAGTCATGTCAGGACAGGCTGCGTGAAGACGATAGGATATCAGGAACCATCGAGACGTCGACGTGTCGATCGCCGTTGCAACGGGACCTCACAGTCGAGGAAATATTGGCCAAGTTACCGCCCTTAGATCCCAGCTCGATAGACTGGGGCGAAGACGAAGAACGGGACGACGCCGAATGTTTTCCGCCACCGCGGGATGCTACTGCCGAGGATCTCGAAAGGTTACACATGCAGTGTATCGAAGGACTTAACGGGAACTTCCAGCCAAGACTGTCGATGTCGACCGCGTGTTCCGATGGTGACGAGCGCTCGAATGCCAGGGGCGGAGGGAACGGAGTGTCGTCAGGATTGTCGAACGTGGATAGTGTAAAAAGTGTGCATAACAACCAAACTGACAATGTGGAATTTCGGGAGTGGCATCAGATGCTAGCGAGGCCCAGTTACCAGGGCGAGATCCTCAACATAATGCCTTATGTTATTATCGATTAGTGATTTTATCATCTTATTCTATTATTATCCTTTGTTCCTTCCTCCCTTCCCCCCCCCTCTCTTCCCTCCTGTCCTTGAGAAAAGAATTGTGAGGAGAATCTTCAGATAATTAAAAACAGCCAAGCTGGTCAAGGAATCACTCGAGATTGATCTTAAAACTAACGATTTCTATTGCGATTTCTGATTGTGCTCTTCATTTCTATTTACGCTGGCGCACTATACCGCAACCATTCTTCTTGTCATCATCATTTCCATTAATATAGCCGCTATCTCGCTGATCGTACAAGTGCAACCCCGAGCGGCAAATAGCCATTCTTCTTACCGTCATCATCGTTATCGACAACATCGTCGTATTATAATTATTATATTATAATATTAATATTATAACTTGTATAATATTAATATTATTCCTTTTTATTATTATTAATATTATTGTTATTAGTATTATTATGTGAATTATTAGTACTGTTCTCTGCTTCTATTCTCCTTTCTCCCTCCCCCCATTACTCTCATAATTATTGTTATTGCCATCATCATCATCATCACATCATCATCATCATCATCACCATCATCATCATCATCACCACCATCATCACAATCATCGTCACTATCATTATTATCGTTGTGCTAACGATAAAGAGATTAAGAGACCATTAGGAAAAAAATAGAATCAATGCTAAATTATCATGGCAAGAGCAACAACGTTGGTTTTGTAATTGCACTGTATACGCGGAATGAATTGTTAATTGTGAAATATAAATTACATAGATGTGGAATAACGAATATACCGCGGGATACGCATGCTGCGATACGAGTACTGCATTATTTTTACACAATAAAAATAGGCGTCAATATGGCTCCTGACTTCTCATTTTTGAGTATTCAAAGATACATGTCGCTTCTTTTACGCGTTAATTGATGTTACTTGCGAGAAATTGGTTTATATCTTTTTTTTAATCTATCACATGCCGTGTTCAACCGAAATATAGAGTTAATCCTAAATTCTGTCGAGGGAAATGAAAAGGAAGAGACGCTAAAAAGACAGATGCGAGAATTACACTTGAGAACACGTGAGAAGATACGCAGACATAAAAAGACATAAATGCATAAACAAGATTCAAGATAAGACGTTTGCCGTTCTTCAAAGTATTTCACAAGACTGTTACACAGGGATTCTGTGGCGCGACTGTAGGAAGCAATGCGATTTCTTCAAGCTATCAATAAGTTAGGTACACCGGTGCCTTAATTAAGCAAAAAGAAAAAAAAGGAAAGGGCGGAAAAAAAATATATTTGTCTAAGTGCGTCATAAAGATTTTCTACTCAAAATTTCTTTCGTTTATTGCGCTTTGCGTTGCGATTTACGGCGGACGTATCGTAAAGTAATACACACACACACACACATACACACACATGCATCATCAAACGGCGGAAAAAAAAACTGCGTTAACGGTTAAGTACGGACGCGACACACGATTTTCTCGTAAGTGCAATACCGGACAGGTTGAAATTTGATAATACACAAGATGTGTCTCAAAACAGTTGCAGAGCTGAGTGAATTATAATAAAACGAAATTCTGAAACAGATACATGTCTGACTCGTCTCTTTCAGGACTGCAGGAACTCGGACCGAAAAATTTCGGTCCACAGGCTAAATCTAATTTTTAGTTCCAGTTTTATCGTAATAATTACAGGGACCATTTGGATTTTGGTTCTTTTCTCGGTTTTGGTTTTCAATAATTATACCTGTAACGATCATCATCACTAAAAGAAGTGAAACCGAAACTTGGGTATAGTCTTGGATCATAATCTTAAGGCCGAAATTTTAATCTGAAATGTAATTTCGATACGAGTCCTTGCTCAGAAGTAATCCTTGCCGAACACAACATTACGATAAAGCATCTAGTCCAGTAAAGAATCGAGAGAATTGTTTTGTAGAGTTGCGTTCAATACATTTGTTAAAATCACCTGCATTTGGACGAAATGATCAGTCCTTTAATTCTCAGCTGTTTCTCATCCTCGTCATCCTTTTAAAATTTTTCGTGACTGTCCGCTTGGAGAAATACGTGTGTATTGTTCACAAAAGATCCTGTAGCATATAGATCAAGAGGCAGAAGAAACTGTATTTATACGAATTATCCATTATTCGAAAACTACGAGAAGCTCTGAAAGTGGCAAGTCACGAATTTCTTCCAAACTCTTTGTTTTATGATAATCCATTCAGTCTCGGAGCTTTTACGACCCGTCTCTTGTACATTTCTGGTGTGAAAATAAATCAAGTTGAATATACTCTTATCCTACTCCGTCAAAGGCATCGTTTATTATTCATAACATGATCTTTCTAGACAGTCGAGAAAACTGTATCACTTCGTCCCACGTGGGACGAGAAGTAGCGAAAAGCGTCAAAACAAGAAAAAATTTGTCTATATGTTTAATTCGTCGAGAAATTAATTTTCCGATCGGTATACAGTAAGATCATTGGATGTATCGATGCTATTTAAAAATAATATGAGACACGTCGTTTTTTTAAATTCACATTTCACGTGACCAACGATTTAGATGATTGTCCGTGTATTTCTTCAGAGAATCTCGGAATTCGAATATAGCGTTTTTTTTTAAACGTTAAACTTGAAGATACTATCTATCTTGATAATTTTTCAGATCAACAAAAATGTACGAAAATTCGTAGAAACGAGCGCAGAACAGACTGATTACTGATAAATTTCTCTTCCTGATTTTATTTCGCCGGGATCTCGATTTGGAATATAAAAAATCTTTAATAAAATGTCAAATGTTGACCTTTATTGCTAGATTTTGAAACATTCTTGATATTTAAAAAGCTAATAACTTTTATTCAAAGTTCGAACCGCGCGATTGCGTAAAATTGTTTTATTACGCAATGATTAAGCTTCATCGCAACATCGTTTTAATTCATCGGAGTATACCTATAAAGTGTAGTTTTATTTAACTTAAGCAATTTATTTTTTCCGATAATTAACACTCGTTTTAATTGTATCTTTTATTTCTCTTTTTCTTAAATTTAACGTTTTATTTTGAGCAATTTAGAACAAAATGATTTTGTAGTCTTATATATAATTTACAGAAGTTATTTTATTATACACTATAATACAGTCTTTTCGCAAATTGTCATATATATATATATA
>NW_017305485.1:3621855-3637407 GCF_001594115.1 Trachymyrmex septentrionalis
TGTCCGTTTTACTGTTTTCAGCACTATCAGAGTCCGTTATTTGTTCCACAGGTTTACTCTGTGATAGCTTCAGTAATCGTTTAGGTGCTTTTTGTGGTATCAATGCTGCAACGACGAATCTGCCCTCCTCATTGATGAAGTTGAATACCGTGCATGCATTGTATACAGAAATTATTTCCGTATTGATACCAAGCTTGTGTACACATTCTCTCAGACTTTTCATATAAACAAAATCGTACTGATCATCTAATCCAATGATTAAAAGATCAGGCTTTGGCTCGAGGACAGTGAATAACGAAAGCGATGCCTCGTTTATGTGCTTGCCAGACTGAATGTTCCAGCAGATAGCGTGTCTGGGAAAGAGCACTGTTGGTCCCAACACTTTTGTACCGGTACTCAACGTGAATCCCATCTGAAAATTAAGAAATTATAATCTGGAATTAATGTACTTGGCCTCAATATAAGTTATTGATGATTCATATTGATGAATCCTTTACGTGACGATTTTCTGATCCTTTACGATGCACGATCATTCTGGGTTATGGGTTTTCTACAATAAGCTTTATCTAAGCTTTAAGTCTTAAACCATAAGAAATTGACTAATTATAATCGATTAGTTTTCTCACATCTGACTATGATCGATTTCTTACGACTTAAGACTTAAAGCATAGTGATTTATTGTAGAAAGCCTATTAATTTTTACTATTTTTAGAAAAATATAAAAATTAAATGATTCTTTTGTACACTAACATCTTTCAGAAATATTTATGGATCCAGTAATCGAGAATGGATTGAAATTGATTCAGATTTTCAAAAATACATATGCGTATTCGTGAACGTTGAAATAAATCCTTTTAAATCCTAATACATTTTTATTCATTTGTAGGAAATGTATGAAGCATATCTTTATGATTTTTAATTAAAAAAAAAATTCAGTTCTTTAAATACATTGCGAAAACTGTTCAATTCAAAATTGTAAATAGGAAATGTAGTTTTTCAATTCAATTGATTCTAAAAAAAAAAGTGAAAATAGACCATGAAATATGTGATGTGTGAGCATCTTTGGTGTAATAAACAGCATATTTGTCTGCTATACTAAAAGTCCCAGTAGAATCGAAAATGTTTGTACGCTCATATCTCCTCTCAGAAGGCAATGGCAAACCACTGAGTAGTATACTTGTCCAGGAAACCTCTTTATCAAAAATTGCTGTTCAGAATCGGCATTTAGGAAGCGTAAAAAAGAAGACCATGAATGCTACCAAAGTACACATGGATTTGAATAGATTCAATTTCAATCCATTTTAATATATTCTCGTTTATTAGGAAGTTGTGTATTTAAAAGGAAGAAAAGACCATTATTTAGCTTCTAGTATACGTTCCTAATATTTCAAAGAAAAGAAATATACAGGATACCAATGATCCAATTATGTACTAAGGATTATACTAAGGATTAATAAATCATTATTATAGATAAATTACTGAGATTACCTGGTCACAACGATTCACATAGATTCGAGAGCCCATCTCCTTATGGATGAATGTTACAGTGGTTTTACCAGGTCCTTCATATGCATTTTTAACATGTGTAAGGTATAAATTCCTGTAAATATCCAATATATTTGATGAGACTAACATTTAAGACTTTATGAACAGCTTTAATAAAATTAGAATAAAAGTGAAAATTATTGGCGCAAATCAGTTTTAATAATCATTTTAAAATTCTCTTAATAATAATCATGAAAAATTCATTTAATCAATCAATCATGTATCAATAACTCGTACTACACTGGATTAGTACACATAAAGAATTGGTTATATAAAATATCTAAATGGAGTAGCATAATTTGATCAATTTTGAAATAATACATTTATGTTCTGTCAATAATACATTCATATTTCTTAAATAACATGACAATTAAGTAGTTAGTTATTTAAAATATTTATACATTTAATTTCCCTAATTTCATGTATAGCAGCTTCCTGCAGTAATGCACTAATTTAGCGTAGTATAAGTAATCAAATTCGTAAAAAATTCTCTTAAATAACATCAAGCAATATTCAAAGAAAGTTACACAATTGTTAAAAAAAAATAATCTTGTCTTTTTTTATAACAATCCGGTAAAATACCCGGTTCCACATGTTTCGTAAGTCACGCACCTGTAACCTCGTAATATTGGCCTCAATTGACATAATCTGCCGATCACGTTCATTGTGTTATTTTGAGGCAGGTCCACCGCGTCGCGAAGTCCAGATTAGCAGCAGCGGACAGATATCAGGTTAGTTTGACTTTTTACGATTTCGTTGGATTGCGTGACGAACCATTCAGCAAAATCATTATAGGTTAGGATAGGTTAGGACGTGCGCTCTGATTTCCCTGTTGTTTCCTTCTGTTTCTTTCTCTCTCTCTCTCTCTTTCCCGTTCCATCTCTCTTCCTCTCTCTGACGCCGTGGCGGCGCGAGAAAATTCGGTTTTGCAATCAATTTCCACCGATCGTGTTTCTACTGATCTTTGAACGATTTTACCGAAACGAGAACTCTCTTCTCGCGCGGCGACGTAAAAATGTCAACGCGCGAGCGAGAAACGACGATCCGCAAATCCATTGAGACATGGCGATTTAAACATCGCATCATGGCGATGTGCGCTCGGTCGCGGTGGGCGCCCCTTCCCGTTTTTTCAGTATATTTTTAGCAATATCGCGTATAAATACTCCGTCGAGAAGAAACGTTATTTCAATGTAACACCGATGAGCAGCAATCGAATCGAAAATGAGCAAGGGCTGCTGGAAATTTGACGAAGAGGACAAAGGTGAGCGCGTGATGCTCTCTCTTTCTCTTTCCTCCTCTCTCTCTCCCCCTCTCCAGCTCCCGAGAGAAAAATCCATGAACACAATCGATATTCCGCGCATTCCGCCTCGCGATCTTACGGCCCGGAAAAGCCGGATGCCCCCTCTCGATTTTCCATGCAATTTTACACTTCGGATATGAGATCTTTATCACAAATTACTCTCATAATGTTTTTCATATCGATTAAAGAGATAATCATACGCTCATGCCGTCGCGGTGTGTAAACACGCGACTTTTTCCTCTGCATAGTTCTGCATAATTTCTTCTTGATGTAACTAACACCCAGATATGTGTGTAACATTACGTAGAGGATACCGGCGAACAGTCTTTTCTCCTTAGCGAGACAAAGGATCGTTGAAAAAGCGTAAAAGATTAATTTGTAATTGGAATCGATGTTAATATCGTCTAAAAATAATTCGCATTCAAGGTAGACATATATAAAAATAGGACGTCGATACAAGGAGAGGAAACACATAGCACTGTAGATTGAAGTTTAACTCTGGATTAAAGGAATAAAACAAATCTTATCTGCCAAGCCTTGTATATAGATCTGGAGGAGGAGGACACGGAGGAGGATAAGCTGTACAAGAAATATAGTTCCTGGGATCAGACACCTGACATTCTGCTGGAGGAGATATTCTCGTATCTGACCATTCGCGAGCGTTACTATGCGTCTCTGGTCTGCCGATCGTGGTATCGTGCCTTCAAACTGCAGAACGTATGGTCCACGTTTACCTTGGAGGACACTACTCTCACGCGAGGGAAGTTCAATTATTACAGCGGCTGGCAGTACGTCCTGGATCACATAAGAACGTCCACCTGCCTGAACAAAGTCGGAAGGAACTTCCGCACTCTCGTGTTCGAGCCTATGTTGAATTTCTACAATCTTTACGAATTCATGAACATGATATCGTGGTACGCCGAACGGCAAGGATCGGACAACACGTCTGTGGCTGGCGTGGGTACTTACATTCGTAGATTGAAGTTTACCTTTCCCTGTAACATGGCAAACAGGGACGATCCCGATCGAATTAGAGTCTTTGGCACTGGTGGAAAACTGCTGGAAGCTCTCAAGAGACTGATGAGAAACCTGCAGAATCTTAGATGTCTGGAGCTGATAGATCTGATGCTCGACAGCAGCGAAGCATTACACTTAATGGATGACATCTGTACAAATTGCACTCAGACATTGTCGAAATTGATATTGATAAACACCACGCGTTACAATTGTCCATTATTACATGTAGGAGTATTTATTAACTTAAACGTGAGTACATCCAGTGTGTAACAGTTGATAGAATTAGTTGATATTTAAGTTTTTGATATTAAAAATTCTTTTAGGTCTTAGTCATTAGTCCCCAAAATTTGCATGAAGATATAATAGAATTAATAGGATACACAAAACTGAGGCACCTTCATATTTTGCAAAATCGATACAGTCCAAAGGACACTACCATAAGATTGGTAATTATAATCTCTAACACATATACTAATCCTTTTGCATCAATAAATATTTATTCGGATTTTTGTTTTAGCCAAAGAGATCATCTTGGATCAAGATGAAAAAGAGCAATCCTTATTTAAAAGTTCACTTTGAAATAGAGAGTCATAAGGCCTCGGATATCCTTTTGCCTATCGATTTACTGGAACATACCGCTATACCGTGTCACAGTATAGTATTGGATAATCCAAATACACAAGTTAGTGAGAGATGATAATATGCAATTTTATATTAGAGACAAGTACAGAACTTGTACTTCATGCTAATAATGTCCTACAGCTTTCGCCATCTATGGTACTCACTCACGGAGCGTTTTTCGACTCGACGATACGGGTGTACGCTTTTAAGGGAGTTACGAGATACTATCTGCACAGGAGCTTCGCTAAGAGATTGGACGAGGCGTTAGTGCAATTCTGCCGAATGTGCCCGAATCTGCATACACTGGTAGCATTTTGTATTTGAATCAAAAAGCTTGTGAAAGCTTGTGTAGCTTTCCTAAAATACTGATGTTAACAACGCGACTTTACGATGTGCTGGCATGCGTTCGTACCTTTACACATTATGAAAGTCTTTCTTGCTATTGTGTGAGTGTAAGTTCCTCCTAACTATTCTATAGGCTTACTTATCCCAATGCTGCGCGTGCTAAATATTCGAACTGTTAAATGTTTTACAAGCTTCCTCAGTCTTCTTATTTGTAATATATTCTGAAATGTAAATATGCTCTTCTTTCTGCGTTTAGGTATAGTTAATCGAATAGCTGTATTAAATCACTCAGAACTCGAATAAATTAAGTCCTTAACTTTTGAGATTTATTTAGATACAAAAAAAAATTTATATTTAAGATCAATATTACAAATCATCGATTATCTAGCTTCTCCTGAATGTCTAATATAACAATAACTAAAAAAATGACTCTATTTTTGTTTACAAATTCCTATTGATTAACAATATAGTAACAAATATTTCTTTCACAGATGATCCGAGATAAAATATCGACTGCTACGATTTTAGAGATTGCCTCTACCGCAAAATGCTTACGCTGTTTGTATGTTCGACGAAACGTAGTTCTGAAGAGATGTGACAGAGCTTGGTCGAAAATTCTGGATAGATCACCTGAGTATTATCGATGGATTAAGGTAAATAGCTGTAGCTACGAGAACACAGAGCGAGAAGTGTCCAAAATATTGGGCTATCGATGGCACATGATGTCTGAGAAGGAATTTAAAGCGCAAATAATCAATATGCATATATAAGCCGCTTATGAAGCGATTTATAATATGTGTATATGTTACAGCAAAAACTTGGTAGTTGTATGCATTTACTAGTAAATTTATATACTGAATTGACAATATCTTAACAAAATCATTAATTTTTATTTATTAAAAATGAATTCATTCAGTTTTACTTATTAAAAAAAAACCTTGAATAATTATATATAATTACTAATAAAGTATATAATTAGGATATTTTGTTTTTGCTGTAACATGCGCGAACTCGCCTGTGTTTTTTAATTTCTAAAATCTTTTTATATAATTATATAAATTATATATAGTAATTTATTGTATTACATCCGTCGTCACACACATAACAGTATTTATTTATATACAGGGTTGGAAAATGACGCGTTACTTGTAATGCCATTTTCGTTACTTTCTAAGTAACGGTAACGATAACGAGTTAGTCCAAGTACCTTTCTAATTAACAATGCTTTCTATGACCGTGTGACTTATTCGTTAGTATATCTTATTGTCAACATTACGTTTTAACATTACTGTTAAACTCGACTGTTCAAACTCGAATCAGAAGGATCTATATCTTTTGTAGTATACAATTTTATAAACTTGACACGGTTCCGTTTACGTATCTCTACATTTCTTTTGTATAATTTTATTCTGACTTTCTGTACCGGATCCATTTTTAAAGTTTGTTATGTAAAGTGCTGCTACTCGAGGTGAGTCTTATTAATTTTTAAATTATATCCTTTTGACTAACCGCTCCAAACGTCACTGATAACATTTGATTTTAATATATGATGGACGTGTTTCCATCTAGTCTTTCAACTTGTTGGACAACGTAATTTTGTTTTAATCTACTGATTTCTCGTTTCGTCTAGCAGTATTCAACACGACATACAGTTTTCGATTTTAATCTTCGTTTTCTTTGTCGCTAATGAGGGCTCAAATATTAGAGCTGAAACGTGATGAGCAGAATATTGTAAGATTCTTATTGATGAATTTGAATTAAATTTGACTTATTATAGAATTATTTAATCTGTGCACTGATTATCGCACTTGATCCCATATTCTCGTTTCGTTATTATTTTTTACAAAAAGTAACGGTAACGCGTTATTTTTATGAGATAACGTTCTCAACCCTGTTTATATAATGAAACGAGACTATAGAAATTGATTGCCATGACTGTACGCTTAATATTAGTAATAAGTCCTGTAATTAAGTGTAATATTATTTTTATGTACTATTGTATTGTAATTGTGATTGTAAAACGTTATTATCGTGAAAATATCGAAATAGAATGAAATGTACTTAATTAAAGTATAATTATGATTTCGTGACTGTAGTTTTTTTTTTTAATGGAAGTGACTGTGATCGACGTTTTTAAAACGTCAAAAATAACGAAATCTGTTCGGTATTTATTGGATTGTTTTATAGAGAAAGATGTATAATAATAATAAAACAAGTAATTTTATCGTTGACGTTTATTTTTATATAATCTACATTTTAGTTTAATTGAATACGTCTTACAACTTACATATAATTATGTACAATGCTAGTAAATATTTCGTACATTTTACTCGTGTATACAATTACCGTTATATACGAAATAATTTCATGCATTTGCATATTACAACCATTTTTAAATCAGACAATTTATCTCTAGCAATTAAAACTGATAATTTCATTGCCAAAATCAACATGTATTTAACATGCAATTAATATATATCCAAGAGAAAAACAATAACAGTTCAAAAGATCATCAGTATTCGAGTTGATAAAACACTAATACACGTGATAAAATAATTTATATGATATATAATCATTGTTACCAGCATTACAATTGTATATACATATATTTTGACTTGTATATACACGTGGATTTGTTAAATCATTAAGTATATATATATATATCTCATTAAATAAACATAGCCATTAAAGTGACAAGATGAATCACATATTAACATTGACAAAATTTATGCAAGGAGAAAGGGAGACGTAACGTGGAGAATATTTGTACAATTTCGATTTAAGAATCGACTAAGAAAACAGTAATTTATGCTATTAAATATAGTTATAATAAATTAAAGGAAAAATTTAAATATATTTGTATTACACTAAAATGAGACAACCAGCATAGGAGAGTAGAAGTAAGATTACGGTGCCATAGCTGCAGATCGTTTGTCGCGATTCTTGTTGCGCTGAATGGTGCGTGCCTTGAACGCGGCCGCGTTCATCAATGTCTACAAGTCGACAAAAAAGATAAGATACTTAGTCTTGTTAAAAACATGTTATTTAAAACAAACAAGTGCATCTATGAATACTAACTCGCTCTAATTTACTTGTTTTGATTGTGACTGGCGGAGGTAGAACTTTGTTGCCGAGGTGAAAGATCTCGCGCAAGAGTTGATTTTCAGCAAGATGGAAATTGATACCGGTGCCTAATAGCCGGCAGCAAGCGTTGTACTGGGTCCTCGCGCACCATCCCCCTAAATACAGAATTTCCTGACCAAATCTCACATGCATCTCCGGAACGATGTCTTCCTAAAAGTAAAACGGAATGTGTAGCGCCTCGTCGTATCTTGGCATGCGATCGCTAAGTCTCGTTTTTAAAACACAAACAGATATTTCCTTCGAGTAAATAGTTGCACAATATAACTACCTACCTCGATATAACGCAGAATATCTCTAAAATTAGCGCGTTGCTGCTTGCGATCTTTTTTAGCACGGTACTTGTTGGAATCCGTGGCGAGTTCCTTGAGAATTTCGATTAGATCGAGCGCCCAATTCTGCTCGTAGTCGCAGGAGAAATCACGACCAAGTTCAAATATTACCGCTAGCGCCTCGCCGGCTGATAGACGTACGTCGAGATGTGGTGATTTCAACAATTCGCGCAATCGATTGAGTGAACTGGAAGAAAAAAATTTTTACTTACTCATCGTCGTTTGACAACCGCACATTCCCGCGTATTGACAATCAATGACTTACGGCATGTAACTGTTCGTTCTGCCGCTCGCGAGTAAATTGTAGATATCCGCGGAGGACAGAACTGTTAGAAGCAGGGTCCACGATGAGATAGCTGCCACGTGTAACGCTGCCACGTCCGGGGATATGTTTGCGATCGCGCCGTTTCCTTTTAAATAAGAGCCCGAAAAGATAGACGACAGTAACTGTGCAATTTCCATGGTATCAGTCGTATCGTTGCCCGACAAGAATTGATTCATGGCCAACGCCCAGCAACACTGAAATCATTTTATTAATATAAAAAGTTTGGTCATTAATAAAGAATGTACAAAAGAATACAACTTTTTTCACGACTGTTTGGATCATTTTATTTCTACTTTTTCTTATATATTTTTCTTCATGGATTAAAAAATTATAATAATGATATATTAAAAAAAAAAAAAATTAGTACATTTAAATAAATGTCATTTATATGCCTCAATGATTTAAAAGTCAAATCAAAATTGGATTAACAAACAAGTGAAATTATTTGTACCCTCTTTTGAAATATTGGTCAATATTCGTAATTCGTTCTTATTTTTAAGACCGTTTTAAATAATATCTTAAAATGCCAATATAACTCCGATTGGCTTATGACATTTTAAAATTGCACTTAAAGCAGCATCTGCAATGAGATTTTAAGGCGTAAGTCTTAAGCTTTAAGCCATAAGCCGTAAGAAATTGATATAATCAAATGTGAGGCTTTACGGCTTACGGTCTCTTAAAGTAAGATTGTGGACCTAGATTTATAGATGTCATTTAAGACAGTCTTCAATATAAGATTGATTTCAAATGCCGATCAATATGACACGGTAATCGTACGTATAATTCACGTTACCTCGGCGCGAGCATGGACAGAAGCTGTATTGTCGTTAGCGATGAAGGTGAGAATCGATTTTAGATCTCTGCAGACCATCTCGGCGCTCTTGAAGGCGCCCAACTGGACGCACAACAGGGTGCTCAATCTGGCAGCTGTTGACTGCTCATCGCCGCGGCCCTTCTTCAAGCCACGCTCCACAGCATCCGTGATGGTCATCTTTCTGTCCTCCACGAAATCAGGTATATACTTGATGGCGAAAATTTTCTCTATACCATTAAAACAGATAATTCGGCCCTTCGCGCTCTTCTGCGTCAAACCGTCGATCGCCTCCTTCACCTTCTCCTCGAACGCTTCCTGCTGCGCGAGCTCATCCACCTCGTTGTCATTCGCGTCCTCCAGCACACTACGATTGTCGGATTGGCCGCTGGTCTCACTGCACGCATCATTGTTGATTGAATCCTCATCGGATGTAAACTCAGCTCTTTTTCCACCTATCAGCAAAATACAAAACATATGGTTCTCACTCATCTGTCCCTGCAGAATTATAAATGCAACTTTTTATATGTATATATATATGTTTGTGTAGCTGTGTAGATACATTTATACATATTATTCTATTTTACATCTATTTATAAATCTGCGTGAGACGTGAATTATAATTAACAAAAGCTAAAAACGCAAAATGATTCATATATGACAAGCACTTTGTTTCGTATTGATTCATATATATTTATTAGTATAATTCATATATACAGTAAAAAATTGTCAATAAGGTGCCATATGGAGTTAGAAACTTCATATGTATTTGTTAATACTATCATCAGTTTTATAATTTAATAACGATAGATTTTAATATTTCCAACTCACCCAGAAGAGTGAGGAAATTTCTCAGAAATTGATTGGAAGTGATTTGATAACAGCTTATCTCCGCTTGATAATAAATTCTAATTACGCCAAAGGTTGCAGCTTGAAATCTTATGGCAGTCAGAAACTGCACATAAAAGCCTGACAGGCAAAGTAATTTTCCGAGTTGAGGAAAATAATAAGAGCTCTTGAAAGTGAATGTCGTGTTACATAATGTGAAATCTACACTGTACCTGTCTCATTAACGGGTTTCGGCACGTGCTTCGAAGCTGATAATTAAAACATGAAAAATTAAGGTTCACGATTGCGATAAGTTATAGCACTGTGTGATAATTGTTTAATTATACTATATATAATAATTATTCAATAATTGTTTAATATATACATTTAATATGTTATATAATAAACATTATTTGATTGCTTATGAAAAAATACAAAATCTCTTTAGGTAATCATAACAATACGATGCATTTAACTATTAAAACCAGAGATTTGTTCTTTATATATATTTACGTACGCTGAAAAAAAAATCTTAATGTCAAAAAAATATTTCTTTGCTCGTATTAAAAAAAAAAAATTATTTCTTTGGATCAATGAGATAATTTTTTTTTTAATACGAGCAAAGAAATATTTCTTTGAAATTAAGATTTTTTTTCTGTGTAAATAAATAATTTTCTTGTATGTAATGCATAATTTATATTACATACATTTTATAAATAAATTATATATGTAGTGGAAATTTTATTTTTTGAAAGTATACAACACACACACACACACACACACACATTCGCGCGCGTATTAAGTACATTTTCAAAAAAATAATTTCACAATTTTATATTCGCGAAAAAGTAAAGAAAATACATAAACGCGCCGCCAAAGTAATTAAAATCGTACAAGAATTAAAAATTATTTTTAATTGTGGCAAGTCTGTCCGCAATTCTCGAATCATTCAATTTTTCAGCTGCATTTAAGTTTTATCGACTAGAAGAAGATTATAGTTATCACCAATTCGTCGGCGGAGCAGCGAAGAAAAAATATCGAAAAGCCGCGACTCATCCTAACAAATGCGCAATACGGGAACAATAAAAATTTGCAGTTTGAGCCGAGTCCTTGAGAGTCTCGAGAGGAGGGGAAGGACGAAGGAAATATCTTATTATGCGCGATATTTGTCCGATTGATAAACGGATAAATATCTAACAAAAAAATGGCTTCAAAACATCAATAAGTTTAAACCAACTGATAAATCGCCGATTGTCGTGGATTATTATCGATTGCGCAAATTCTTAAGCCCGCTTCTCGCGCATTGGAGACTATACGGATTGCGAATTGAAGATCAAAATTTGACCAGACAGATAGTTTTAATTTCAATCCATTTCGTTCTGATTAGCTGAATTCTAATTCTAATTTTTCAGATTGCAATTCTCAATCTGCAACGCGTGCGACACGGACTTAAGCTTTAAAAATCGAAGAGATTGCGAGGATCGAAAATCAGAATTCGAAGCAAAACGGATTGAAATTAAAATTAATTGCCCGGTCGAATTCTAATCTCCAATTCTCAGTGTGTAATGTATGACACTGGCTTTACTCGCGCACATGTTTGCGACTCGGCAACTGTCATAAGGTGTTTTTAACACGACCAACATATACATTTAAATCCAGCGAGGATTAAAGCTGCTTTTTCTATTGGACGCAGCCATCCGTCATGTGGAAAAATATCAATCCGAGCTTTACGCGCAAATAAAAATAAAACGATCGAAAAAAAAAAAAGAGGACAAAGTGTTCATTTGGAAGTGAAGCACAAAGACGAAAGATTTATATACATGCCCTACATATACATATCGCACAAGCCACGTACGATACATTCGCCTGACACAGCCGAGTGTCCCAGTATTCGCCTTCGCTAATTATCATCGTTATCATAAAAGAAATATAAATACATATGCATGACTGGTGTTGTTCGCCGCGCACCTCGCAGCTCCGATATTTAATTCCTATAACCTCTTACGCGAGGGGGGGGGGAAACGTGTTTCTTTAATCACGAACGCGATATGTTTCGCGTACTTTACGGACACGCCTCACAGATTGTTTAGGAGGTACACTCCGTTCGTACGGCGCGTTATCTATAATACACGGTAAGAGACGCGGGGCGTCGCGGTGGACCGCGTGTCGCGGGTTCCATGTGTCAGCAGCATGAGAGTCACATGGGGACCATATCGCCGTCCACCATGAATCCCGGGAAACTCGCGTTTTCGCGCGCCAAAAGAGGGCCCGATCGGAAATACGGAAAAGCCAGCGACGGTGGGCGAATCCCGAGGGAGGGAAATGAATTGATTGATCGAGTCGACGCTTTGCGTCGTGACGTAAGTCGACGAAATAAATACAGAATTTCATTCCGGATACGTGATTCATTCGGAACACGGATAAACGGATGGACGGATGGACGGACGGGAGGCGCGAATCGATAATTTAATAATGTCGAGCGCGCATCACGTGCACACTCTTTTCGTTAGATCGTAGGGCTCCTTTATCTTTTTCCCTTTAAACGGTGAGGAAAACGATGGAAAAGAGAGGAGGAAACGGATTTTCGTTTCGAATATATTAAAGTTGTGCGCTTACCGTACTTTCCTCTTCTGCCCCCTTTGCCTGGCATCGTTCCTCAGTTTGCTTATTGCACAATTGGTACTAGGTAAAAGACTCGATCAAGAGGGTAAATGTCTTGAACTAGTGTCTTTCTTTCGTATACTGAATACGCCACGTGAATTTTTTGTTGGGAGCAGACGAAAACTCATTAACATGTTGCGGAGCGTTCAGAACATACACGTCGAGACAGCCTACGGTGGGCTTTCTCAAGTGCACTGGCTTTTATCCCCCTCGCCTACTAGCCAGATCGGACGAGCGTGCACGATCCGCCTGCGAACACGGCCGAAGATACCCGAGAGTGACACGCGCGCGAGCCAATCGGCGCTCGTGATTTATCGCTACGTCGTGAAGTCCGCGCAGAGTCGCAAGGGATTTAATTTGCGCGCGCACGCGCACGCCGGTATTAGCACCCGTATTCATAGTCAGGCCTTACGTTTAAGGCTTCCTTTATCTTCAGGTACTCTATTATTTCATTGGCTACTGAGCATCTAAAGATAAATTTAAGGAAGCCTTAAGTATAAGGTCTGACTATGAATACGGATAGGTCTGTTCTTTTTTTTTTTTGAAGAATCTGTTTTTTTTTTGTTTTTTCTATTCCTGCACCAGTGATGCGAATTCCGAGGACTGCATTAGACTGTATTAAGCTAAATTTTCACGAGCTGCTCAAACCGACTGTTTCAGCGACAAAAAATATCATATAGTAAAAATTGACGGATATTAAGCGTCCATTTTGATCACGTGATCCTTTTTAGGCCGGTTAGAGCAGCTCGTGGAAATTTACTTATAGAGCCAGTTTCACCAACGCCAGTTACTTTATTGGTCGATTAACTTTGAGTATTGCCAATTATTAAACTGAAAACTCATCTCTAATCTAATTTCGAAAGTACGGATTTGTAAAAAATTGTCAAATATATTTTCATTTTAATGTTTTATTTATTACCTTCACACAACACCTTTTCTTTACTATTGCTAACAAGAATATGTTAGAAAGACAGATTTTTAAGTCTTGCTGTTGGCTATTCTGATAATAAAGTTAATCGACGATTAACGATAAGTTTAATTGGCGTTGATGAAACTGGTTCATAGAACTTTCTTGCTTTCGACAAATATTAAACATATACCTATAGATCCGTTATTTAGTCTTGTACTGTCTGAACTGGTGCACACAGTGCAATAATTGTTGAAGCGAAACAAATGTATGCTTGTTTTACTTCAACTTATTGCACTGTGTGTACTAGTTCAGAAAGTGCAGCAATAAAAAACAGACCTCATATCTCATTTTAAGTTCCAAAAGTGTGCAATGGTTCAGCCAAGCAATAAAAAATAGACCTTGAATTAGTTCCGAACTAATGCAATAAGTTAGAGTGAAACAAACTATACCTGACTCACTCTAACTTATTGCATTAGTGTACACCAATTCAGAATACTTGGGGTGAAAAAGGAACAGATATTAGGTCTGTTTTTTATTGCTTTTTATTACTTTCTGAACTGGTATACACAGTGCAATAAATTGAAGTGAAACAAATATACGTTTGTTTTATTCCACTTATTGCACCCTTTAGAGTGCAGCATTAAAAAAAACAGACTTCTTTTGTTTGCGCAAGAGCGCACTAACGGAATCTTTACATGGCTCCTAACGCCAACTTCATACGTGATATAATAATGGCTGTGTTCAACAGATAAAGTAGTTTTGCAGCTGTAATCTGATAAGATTATATCATAAGTTTTTCAATTTTATATCAAGCGATTTGTTTGCAAATTTTAATTTACATACAGCTGATATATAGAAATTCCTCGGGATCATAAATATATTTTAATAAAATCTTATATTATTGTATCTTATATATTTAAAAACTAAACTATCATATTATGGAAAAAATAAAGCAAAATCGATCTTTACTTTGACGAAAATTAATCAAAATTATCATATAAAGCCTCTTATATAAATGATATATATGCTTGTATACATACATATATTAATATTTCAAAAATAAAATAAATATTATTAGGATTATAATGATAACACAATTTCCATTTCTGGTAGTTCTGTCAATTTTATTTTAACGCATATATGTAAATATTATTTCCTTTTAACTTGAATGTCCCACATTTTGAGTAACATAGATGGCGCACATTTTTATTTCGATCAATTCAAAATATTGTTAGTAAATGTGTGAAAAGGAAAGGTGTTGGCAGGTGTGGATTCTTGCTAATCTATATATAGATTTTACCCGGCCTTTGCAATCAATTTATGTATACACCAAGTGAGTTAATAATTAATATTTAATTAGATAATTTTTGTCCTAACTCCAATTAAATTAGAAAAGAAGCACAGGTTAAACCATTCTATATATATAGCTAATTTTGTGTAGTGAGTATCAGCTGACATTGAAAACACAATAGTTGCTTTCCACTTACATCACAACTCAGATAATTCTCATTTGCGATGACTCAGTTAAATTTACGTTCCTTTTTAATCTAATAAGTGAGGTTCAATTGAGTTTTTATTTACAATTTGCACAAGTTCATGTGCTTTACTGAGTCTTATTAACTCACACTGAAAGTGAGATTATATAAACCTATATTGTTATGTGACAATTTTGTCATCAAAGTAAACAAGTAGTATCATCATCTACGTATAAAATAC
>NW_017305485.1:3637507-3642270 GCF_001594115.1 Trachymyrmex septentrionalis
TCAAATTTTAGGTCTTGGCAACTGTATAACGCAATAATTATGTTTTAATTAATATAAAGATGGATCGCAACGTACTCGTGGCCTTTGATTTTGACCATACCATCTGCGACGGCAACACTGATCTAGTAGTGCAAAATTTGTTGCCAATTGAGATATCTAAGGATGTGCACAACTTACGGAAATCTAGCGGCTGGATAGTCTATATGAGCAAGATCTTCGAGCTCCTACATGAAAACTCTGTGAGATCTCATCAAATCGCAAACGTTATTATTGGTATACCTGAAGTTGCAGGGATGCAGAGGCTCCTCACTTCCCTACATGGCAATAGTCATGAGATCATCATTATCAGCGATTCCAATAGCGTATTCATAGACTCTTGGCTGAGAAGTAGACAGCTCAATCATGTTGTGTCGCATGTCTTCACGAATCCAGCTCGATATGACAAAGATAAACTGAAGGTAGACCCATATCATATTCAAGATACATGCAAGATGAGCGCTGCCAATCTTTGCAAAGGACAGATTTTAACGGATTATATTCAGGATAAGCACAAACAGGGTAAAAGCTATGAGAGAATTGTCTATGTCGGCGATGGAAGGAATGATCTCTGCCCGATTTTGCGCCTCTCGGAGACCGATCTGGCATGCCCACGTAAAGGCTATTCGCTTATCGATCGACTAAATGAATTACCTACTTCCATGTCGACGAAGGCAAAAATTGTGCCATGGGAGGATGGTATTGATTTACAGTTTAGATTGGAACAGTTCATAGAACTTCCACCTTTAACATAATTCCACCAATAGATTTTTTGCGTTATTTCAGATGCTCATTAGCATCATTATTAAATTGATGAACAATGTAATTTGTGATATTATTTCCAGTTTCAGTTTATCATTGAGTTTCAAATTCAATAAACTGAATTAGCATGCAGAACTAAAAAATGTATGTATTTTATAATTATTTCTTTTTATAATTGTATATTGTATATTTTTTAAATATTTATTGCTAAACATAAAATATTTACGCTGGAAAAACGCTTCTAAAATAAAATGTATAGAGTCCGACTGAAACTATTTTTATCTCTGACCGAAATAAAAAACGAGTATTTGGTTTTCGTACAATTTCGCCTGAAACCAAAAGCGAAACCGAAATTAGATAAAGTTTACAAATATCATATAATTGTTAGAAAGTCATTGGAAAATGTCGAAATGTAAAATTTATGTACTCTTAAAAATAAGATTTTATCAATATCTTATTCCTTAAATTATAAGGAATTTCAGGCACTAGATATGTAGCGACTTGGCGAGTAAAAAATAAAAAAGAAAGAGATAGCGCTGGCTAATTTGCAGCAATTGGCGCTGATCTCCTCCGATGATAACATATAATTTTTCGAATGCTCGCCGGCGCGTTGCAATTTGCACAGTTTCGGTTTACTTATTGAAATTTTCTCTTAATTTCGGTCGAAACCAAAATCAAACTGAAATTTCGATCACTAAAAATGTGATTACAATTATATGTATTTGTTTTGTATAGTATAAGAAATATATATTTTTGTTATAATGATATAAATGATTAGAGTTTAATTATAATTAAAATATAAGTAAAATTATAATCAAGCTTTAATCGAGCCTTCGTATATAAAGAGATATTTACTCTTGATATTTAAAGAATATAAAATAAAATATACTTTTGATATTTATAAAAATATCAAAATATTCTTTTTTCTCTACCACATGTACCAGCATGTACTAAAAATGACTATTTCACAAGACTTTACAGAATTTACATAATTCTCAATACACAAAGTACATTTATAATTATTATCATTGTAATATTAATCTTATTTTATTCAAATATATTAAATAATTTAACTTATATTAAACACTCGATTTATTCAACCGAATGCATCCTGCTTTTTTACGTTACTACGATTTTAAAAATTGTAAGAAAAATTCAGATTTCAAAGAATAAATGTAATATTATAAATACAGAACGAAAGCATCTTTCGTCAGAAATATTTACGATATAAAAATTTAAATAGATAATATTTCTTAAATATTCGACAAATTTTCTAACATCTATTTAATGTAAAAGGTTCATGAAACATTGGTTGTAAATAAAGTACTGAATTTATTAAATATACATTGGCTTAATAAAATTATCAGAAACTTTGGTTCTTAAACTATTAAGATACATTAACATACATTTGCCGTAACTTATATTACACTTATAATTTTGTATTGGTTCAACGGGGTCGTAACATTCATGTGCTTGTATCTTATCGGTCAAAATGTCATACAAATGTAATTCTAAACTGTTTTACAAACAATACTGTTTTATTCTTTACGACTATACAAAAACTTTTTTATAAACTAACATCACAATTTGTGTTAGCGTTTGAAAAATACATAATCGGATGATTTTTCAGAGAAGCAAATTGTTTTCCATATTTTTCTATAAATCCTAAATTTATTGAGAAACGAAAATATTTTATTTAAAATGGGATTACCTAAAAGAGCTTACCTAAGATTTTTGGAACATGTACAAAATGTACAAAAAAATGAAATATTAAATATGTATTCATATAAATTTGACATTAGTAATATGATTATCGCATTAATGTAAAAAATTGTTTACATTAATATGATACATAAATATAATCACATAAAAGTATTCTTATGTATAACAAACATGAACATATAAAAGATATAGCAATATATTTATATTTTTTATATAATATTAATATATAAGTAGCTTTTAAAAGAAAGGAGTTTTAATCCTTCGATGCCACTCTTAATGTCGAATACCCGAAATTCTTTGTTATACTATTAAAGAAGCAGAAAGAATGAATAAAGAAAAACATAAATTTGAGAGAAAAAGGTTATTTGATGAAAAAGTGAAAAACTAAAAATTATGTCTGAGACTGAATTCAAAAATGCTCTAAAAGTTTTATTTTATGTTATCATCTTCCATTTATTTCTTATTGTAATAAAGCATTTAACATTTTTTTCTTTTTTTTTATTTAATGCTCCTCTTTAGCTTTTTTCCCTGACCGCTAACAATCCTGTAAAACCTTTTTTATTCATAAAGATATATTTATTTGCTTGTTATCGTTATATTTCTTGATGTCTGATGTTTTAATATGTTACGATTATTTTTCACAAAACCAATCTAATATGTGACATACGATGTAGAGTGACACCGAATGGTTAATTATTGTACTATTTTTGATTAAGTGCGGAATATCTAAACATTAAACTTTCTTAGATTTTTTACACTAATTATTAGTATAAAAAATTTGATTAATTTAATATGAATATTCAAATTATTATTTGGTTTTTTTTATTGATATATTAGTCACTGAGTATCCATATTAAATTAATCGAATAATTTTTGTGTACTTTTATAATAAGAGAAAGTATATCTATGCGAGAAAAAGAAATTCAAATCTTCTTTTGTAAAAAAATAAAAAAACAAAATTAGAAAAAAGAGAACAAAAATTGAAGGTATGATACCTTTGTCCACAGTGAGTTCTTGTTTGTTACATTAAATTTATCACCACTGGTACATATAAACATTCATATATCTCTATTCGTATCTTCACATATTTGGAATAAAGCTGTACAATGTATTCATACCGTTACAGGGATGAAACTATAGCTTGTTACAAAAGATAAAACAGTAGACAGAGTTGCTATAATTGTAAGAGCGCTCACGTGCGAAGCACTGGATAGTGTACCAGTAGCAGCAGCGCTTTCTGCGAGTATGTTTCCACATGGCGTAGCTCTCTTGATGAAATTAAATACAGAATCCATTATATTCGCAGGCGTGGGATCCGGACATTTTTCTAACTCTGCCACAACGCAGGTTTGAAATTTGTTTATGTCCCTGTAATGCATCAAACAAACATAAGTTTCTTCTTCCCGTACAGAAAGGCATAGGGAAATATTAATTTTAAGAACTAAATTTTTCAAATATGCAAGATTTTGAATACGAATGTTGGAATTTAATTCAGGAATATCATCAAAGAACAAATTTGTGAATTTCGCACGACTCACCTGCATTCTTTAGGACTAAACTCCCAAGCCGAGAAACTCTCGGATCCGAAAGGAAAATCTAATTTTGGCGATGTTGATACGTTACCAAACGTCTTGTTGGCACAATCTAAAACTTCTTGCGTTTTTGATTCAAAGCACTCTGGTCCTCCAGCCGATATGAAAACTGCAAAAATATAATTCAAGCTAATGTATAATAATCCAAGCTGTTTTTCTTATATATATTTGAAACTTGATATTACTGTTGTATTTAAAATAAAATTAATTCAGATCATACATACGGGCGATTCGATCTCCTTCTTTGTAGCAGACAAACTCGAGTAGCGAGTCAGTTATGTTCATCACTATTTTCTTATTCTCTCTCATTTTCTCGTCCAGACAAACCTCTATCGTATTCGTGAAATTGCTCACGCAAGTTCGCATAGACTGGCGCTTGCTGCAATACTCCCTAAAGACAATATCCAAATCACCTGTCGGTTTGTACTTTTCCATCTCCGCATAGAGTTCGGTAATGTTGACGAGCTTCTGAATACATTGTGCCATTTCAAGTTGGGCGCGATCGATAAGATCATATGCGTCTGGTCCGGCGTTCTTCACACATCTTGCTCTAAAACGATTCGTACCTTTGGCAAACTCTGATTTGTTTCTCTGTATTTTCTGTATAAAATCCGGGATTCGGTCATCCACTACACCGGCGATCTGTTGAAG
>NW_017305485.1:3642370-3647052 GCF_001594115.1 Trachymyrmex septentrionalis
CGGCAAACTCTGATTTGTTTCTCTGTATTTTCTTTATAAAATCCGGGATTCGGTCATCCACTACACCGGCGATCTCTTGAAGTTCAGGGGAGATGGTGGAGGATAAATTCTCTTGTGAATGCGTGCATCCAACGATACCTGAAACAAGGCAATATCTTATATCTCTTCTTAAAATAGAATATTCTTCTTTCAAATAGATTATGATAGAATAAAAGATAAAGCTTCGTCTTTTATTTTATAAAGTTGCTTCATCTTTTATTCAACGATTAAAAAAAAGAAGTAGCAGTTATATTTAGAAACGTTGATTGGAAAATATTTTCCTTGATTTATATTACATAATATTGTAAAGAGAAATATGAGCTAATCATTAGACTCTTATAAAGTAATTGTAAGTGTACATTTTTGTATTGGAATTGTACAATACGATTATACGTTACAATGATATTAAATATTTGATGATTTCTTTGAAATTATTTCAGTCTAGAATCTTTTAAAAGAATAGTTTATCATAATTTCGCATTTAATACCGTAATGATATATTGGTCGCGAAAAGAGAATTAATAAAAGAAGATTATAATAATACTCAATAATACTGCAGAATAATAGCCGAGAGCTATAATAATGTGCATGTTTAATGTTTGCCGATTGATGTTTTTCTGGTATATCGTTTGTAATGATCTTGCATTAGTGGAATTTTTTGTAATAGTTTCATCATAATCCGCACTTATTAAACGTACGATACGATCTAAAAGAATATCTTACAGAATACCAGGAAAAAAGAAGGAAAATTTTCAAGAATTATTTTTTAGCAAAATTAATGAATCTTTACTGAACTATCAACAATTTCCTGCAAAATACTCTGTGCAATTTTTCCAGATTTAATTTTGTTAACACCACATTAATTAAAAATAATATTATATAAAGGAAAAAGTATGTATATTATATTATAATAATTAGTCACGAGTTTCATTAATTACATATTATAGAACTAAATTCATTAAATGCAGATGTAAGATTGAAACATTAAACTATTTTTTGTTATGTATCTAGTCTCTTTAATTTTCTATATTAAATTTATAACTATAATGGGTTTCTTACAATAAATCATTACCTAAGCTGAAGTCTTAAACCGTGAGAAATAATTGACCAATCATAATCGATTGTAAGAAAAATAATCAATTATAATTGATATTCAATTTCTTAACGGCTTAAGATTTAGGTAATGACTAAGAAAGTTCATTTTCGAAGCTCTAACAGCAAGTTAAATATAATTTATATGTACATTAAAAACTTCAGATTTTTTGCGCGCTAATTATTGTGCCATATTTTCATTGACCTGTTTATGAATCTTTATATGTATATATATTTTTTTTTGTTTAATAAAATTGTGAATTTCCTTATGATAGATTGTAAATAAAACATAGGAGACATAAAAAAGTTAAATAAAATTCGGCATTATTTTCTCCAAATTTTATCTCCGCAAATCTCTCACGGCTATTACATTTTATCCCTCGAGTTATTGCGGCAATTCTAATAATAACGCAAAGCTATTGAGCTCCAATAAAGATCTCCGTTTAGAATAAGCTTCTTGTAAAGCTTTCTTGAAAAATGCGCCATTTACGGATTTTATATTCGTATTATTAAACCTTCAACGAATGAATTCAGTTTAGCTTTCTTTGTTGTGATTCTTGCAGGAAATGGAATGCAGTCGAATATATTCAAGCCGTACCAGCCTTGAATATATTATTATCTTTCTGAAATTTCCAACGAATACTTTCATTTGTTGATGTATTAACGAAGAAGTGGTTCTTGTTTTTTTTTCTTCGGCAGTAAAGCCCATGTCGTACTATACATTGAAGACTGAAGCTCGGTTTTAGGAATGTACGATTTCTAGATTGCTTTGCTAAAAATGGATTTCTTGTAAAAAAAATCGCTTTGAAAGAGTTTCTTTCTTGTGAAAAAAAGGAAGCGATTCTTTACAAAAAGATCGATTAAAATCGCTATTATTTTAGAAAAATCAGCCTTTTAGCGATCCACTATAACCAATTCCACAAATGTAAGATTAATTAATTTAACTTACTTATCTGTTTCTAGTTCTAAGAATTAGATTTTCTAAGAATTAAAAAAAGATAAATAGTAAGTTAAACCACAAGATTAATCTTACATTTGCGAAACCGGGCCTAAGGATTGCGAATTAAAGATTAGAATTCGACGAATTGGATAATTTTAATTTTAATACGTTTTGTTCTGATTGGCTAAATTCTAATATTCAATTAATCTTCAATTTCCAATACGTAGTGTGTATATACGGGTTTTAAGTACTCTTATTCCTATTTCTACCAATGTAGTTTAATTTTAATCTTAGTTCAAATAATTCTTTATTTTTTTTCTAGTTCTACCCAGCACACGATATTTATAAAATATTTACAAAATATTTATAAATATTTATAAGGCTTATTTTAAATATTTTTGTGGTCTAGATTGCATAGATTATAAACATTTATTACATTATGAAATATTTATTGTAAAGCTTAAATAATAAATGTTAGGGAAATACTTAATAAGACATATATATTATAATTCAAATAAAAAATACTTGACAGAAACATTCATTTATACTTATTATAAATAGTAATCTTTTAAAGCTTTATATAAAATATATATAAAATTTACATAACATTTAAAAAAATGAATGATAATAATAAATATTTATCATAAATATTCTAGAAAAGAATTTAAAAAAAGATGTAGAGAATATAAAATAAAAATTGAAGTTAATTTACATTCGTAGAAATAGATATTAAAATGCTATAATGAGTAACACAGTATTATCAACTGGAGAATAATGAATTTTGAAAGCAAACAAAGATATGTGATCATGAGTCATTGTGACGAAAAAATTATTTTTCTTCGATTAGTCTAGATATTAACTGCGATTATCAACATCACATAGTTAACAGTATACTACATTTCGATGTGGCAAATGACGGATTAGGGAATCTGCTTAGAGATTGACAAAATCTACGTTTACTTTCAATTTTTTTTATTGCAAATCTATTTTTAGTTAAAATTATCCTGCGCGATTTTTTTCTCATTCTCACCTCTAAAAACTTGTCTATTTTTTATAAAAAAGATGACGAAATCGGTATGTCGATTAATATGATTGGCATGAACGGAGCCTTAATCCAAGTAAGTTATTGTTATTTTTCGTTATCTTGCCGGTCACATCAGAGTTTATGAAACCCTGCAACTTTGTCATGTCTATATCTCTGGACTAAATTTTTTAGTTCAAAACGTGTGAAATTTATATCTCGAAGTCAAACAAAGACAGATAAATATGAATCAAATAAATATTTTATTTTCAATTAATTACAATGCTTCAAAAAAATGTTATTAGAAAAATTCGCAAAAAATGATCATTTTGAAAAAAATTCTAAAATGTTTAAATTTAATCCAAATTATATTATAAAAAAATTAAAACAATATAAAAAATCGCATAGGGTATGTTAAACCCATGAATGATATACTGGATTAATAGGAAATGCAAAGAGTATTATGTAATGTTATTATGTAATTTTATCTATCGAATTTTAAACATATAATTAACCTGCGATTTGTGAATATATTTCCATTAAAAGAATGCTATTAGTATTGATTTCAAAAAGATTATACATGTTATATCAATGTTGAAGAAATATGTCTTCTTTAAGATCTTCTATAAGAAATTTTACTTTATCGAACAGTATAATGTAATTACTAATTTTTTTTTAAAACATAAACATGATATAAATAAAGTATCTCTCCTTAAAGTTAAAACTTGTAATGACCCAATATTTCTCATAGCGATTTAACATTTATCTTACATCACTTTCTGTTTCATGGTATTGTTATATTTTTTTTACAGGAATTATGGATTCGCTGATAACAAGAAATGATTCAAATTCCGATTGTTCTTCGCGTGTGGTAGGCATGCAAATTGTTAGTGAAAGTGTTACGTTCGTTGACTTCGTTTTCCTATATCAAGACAAAGGTTTAATGATAAATTAATGTGTTGACGAAATAATATCAAACGCTCCATATCAGACTTCTCTTTCGTACGCGTTAGCGTTTTGCACGGAAGTTGCTCGTTCAACAGGAAGTCGTGAAATTTGAACCCATTCATATGCCATGTGTGCTGACGCCACACACAACTCCGATAAAGAATATTCAAGAGATAAACTAAATAAAATATATTAATAATTGCGATACGCTTTCCATAATTTTAATAATTATATTCATTAATTTGAAAAAAAGGAACATCATTTGATAAACTATTTCTCCAGATTCCGCTCGTTGCATTAATTTAACAAATTTATAATATTTAACAGAAAATTAAAAGAAAATACATTACTTTAGATGCGAAGCGCCATTTCGGTCTAAACGTTAAGATGTTGAGAACTATTATATAGAATATATATTCATTTAAATGAATTAATTTTCAGAAATGATATTTGCGTGCCGATATGGTTGTTGGACTTTCAATGCAATTAATCTGAAATATTAATAACCCCCTCAAATCTTAAAAAACTGTAATAAATTTATTGCGAAAAATATTGTCTTGGCCGGGAGTCGAATCCGGATCTCTTGCATTCCGTGAGATTATTAATATTTCAGATTGATTGCGTTGAAAGTCCGACAACCAT
>NW_017305485.1:3647152-3650387 GCF_001594115.1 Trachymyrmex septentrionalis
TCCGGATCTCTTGCATTCCGTGGGATTATTAATATTTCAGATTGATTGCGTTGAAAGTCCGACAACCATATCGGCATGGAATTATCATTTCTGAAAATTAATTCATTTAAATGAATATATCATATATAGTAGTTCAACATTTTAACGTTTAGACCGGAATGGCGCTTCGTATCTAAAGTAAAGTATTTAACATAAACGGTCTTGTTTCCAATCATATTGTTAAAAGAAAATGTTTGGTACAGAAATTGGCACAGATTTAAAATGTCGAATTATCCAAAGAATATGCAGATTCTTCGAACTCTTTACTTAACGAACAATTATTGTTACAATTCGATTATCAATAGTTAAATGCATCAAAGATAAGATATCCGATGTTTGTTCTAAACATCAATTTAGAAATTTACGATAATAAAGAAATCGATAGAGATTTAAAATGTCGAATTATGTCCGAGGAATATACAGATTCTTCGTGCTTTTTAATTAGCAAAATTATTTATTTATGTTATGTGTGTGTGTGTCTTAACTATTAATAATTGAATGCATTAAAGACAGTAAGACAGCCGATGTTTGCATTCAATGTATATAATTTTAGAAATTTAATGTGATATTTAGCAGAGAAATTAACAGATATTTAAAATGTGTTGTGTGTGTGTGTGTGTGTGTGTGTGTGTGGATTATTTGAGAACTACATAGATTCTTCACAATTTTTACTTGATAATTATTATTGCAATCCGATTATTAATAACAGGATGCATCAAAATAAGGTATATACGCGGTGTTTACTGATATGACAAGGTTTCAGCATCACACTTAAATGTGTAATCATGGGACAAAGTGCATCGAACACAGTATTATAAACTTGTCGATCAACGATCAAACGTTATCGTGAACGATCTGCTGAAAGACGAAGGGGAAAGAATAAAATCCAATAACAATCGGATTCTTTACGTATAAATAACGATAAGTAGTAACATTTTCAAAAAGATAATTATACTAAATAACTTAATGAGCAGAGTCTGTTTAATTTTCTGTTGTGAGGCCGGCAATAATTTTACAATTCGAATATCCATCATTTCTTCGATATTTCGAAATTATAAAAATCATATGCTTCTTATTTCAAAGAGATTAATTTATTGAAACGAATGATTCGATTAATTTCGAAGAAGGTGATTTATATTATAATTTTAATTTAAATCAAGGTCAACAATTTTATATTCAATGAATAACGTAATACGATTAATCGCCGTTGCGAAGAGACTCCATTGAGAGTCGATTGAAGATTACGTCATTGCAATAACGCGTTGTATGACCGATATATAATTAGTCATTAAAAAATGTGATAACCATATGCCTTGTCTTTGAAACATTCCGGGACAGTATAATCTAGTGGATCATAATCTCGCGTAATCTGTTGAAATATCTGAATCATCTTTGTAAAATAGTGTAAAATAGTTCCTATAATAGAAACTTTGTAAGTTTCAATTTTGAAGTTTTAAATAATTTTATTTCGTCTAATCTTATCGTATTTACAGTATACAATATATATAATGGTATTGACTTTTGACATCTATAATTGGTGGCAAACGCTAGTAGTATCGTCGTGCCATCGTTCTTCGTGGTTTGCCTTTCGGTAAAGAAATTTGTTGTAAAAGAAAAACATTTAAACAGTATTCGACATTAGAACTAATTTAAATCTTTGTCTGCAATCATATTTTTACTTTCACCGTTTTTTTTGCTGTTCTACTTTTTATTAGGCTTTCAAAAAATGAAAAAATTCAGAATTACTTTTCAATATCTGTATTATGTTATCAAATGGCTTTTTAATAAGATATTTTAAGAAAGAAATTCCGCTCTCCTTTATTTCGGAGAAATTTGAAAGCGGAATTTCGCTCTTGTGCCAAAAAAAGATCCAGATTACAGCAATTAAATATTTCTCTTAAAGTTTCAAAATATACTAAAGAAAAATTTATTGAATCTTAAGATATATTTTTTTGAATAGAACTAAATACACATTTACTTGCAGTACAAATAAATACATATATCTAAAATAAATATTTACTAAAAAATGATAAATTAAATGAAATAAATAATTCCTATATCTAAATAAATGTATGTTTACGCATAGGGTAAACATATTATTACTACATATTCAAACAAATATTTATTAAAATTTAGAGTATTTTTCAGAGTATCAGTTATTCTACGTTTTGTAATGACAAAAGAAAGGAAATTTTCTAAAGAAAAATTAATCTTTCTTCTAGAAATATCTAACACAGAAGAAACATTTTAAATAAACGTTACAAAATTTGGACCGATCGAAATCTAACTTAAAAAATAAGAGAAATTTTATATTCCGTCAAACTGGATCTTAGTATTTTAAATAAATTAAAAAAATATACAAGATATCTCAGATTGCAATGTTACAAGATTTTAAACGTTACGCTCGCTTTGAATAGATGATTTTCCGCTCTGTGATCAGCATAAACATTGCATAACAAGTTCACGATAATTTTCTATTATCACGATGTTTCTTGTAAGATGTAAAATGTTACGTATATTTCTGATTGTATTTCCTGCGATATTTTAAGAAAGCATTAGAAATCTAATTGGACTTCTCTGTGTACTTTCTTGATAATTTCCTAGAATTTCTCCGGACGCTTATCATTGTTGTTTCTGATAGATAATCACGACTTTCTCGAGGGTTTACTTTTATACACCAATTAGTAATTATATTTCAAGCGACTTTCTTGTATTCACTGTCTAAACAGATCTCTGAATTGTTAAAAACCGTTGATGAATATCTAATTCTAATTTCTTCAAACTTTAATCACATTAATTCAGCAACTTAATAATGATTCAGAGAAACCTGGAAAGAAAGGATTTTTATTTCGCAGATTTTTTAAGATTACGTGAGAAATATCAAATATTCCGTACTTCATCGAGCGTATGTACATACTAGTCTAAAAAAAGATAAATCAACAGCAACGAGACCTGGGAAAAATGTCTTATTTATATCTGGATTCTAATTGAATAGATTCCACAGCATAGTTATACCTACCAAGTGGAATTCGGAAACAAAGAATCTAAGAAATAAGGGAAATGACAATCAGTCCAAACATACCGAGAAGTAGAGGTACAACAATGAACGCGGCGTGCTTCATTTTGGCAGCGGACAGTTCTTCTGCGGAGAAAGATGAGATATAGATCGCGAAAGTAAATATCTGTATCCACAGGT
>NW_017305485.1:3650487-3650904 GCF_001594115.1 Trachymyrmex septentrionalis
CTACAACAATGAACGCGGCGTGCTTCATTTTTGGCAGCGGACAGTTCTTCTGCGAAGAAAGATGAGATATAGATCGCGAAAGTAAATATCTGTATCCACAGGTGAGTTCACTCTCAGTGGAACACGTTCACGCGCGCACGCACAGGGATCACTCACTCGCTCGTGCACTCTCCTTACGCAGCACAATGTACGGCAATGCACCTTCCCGCGGCTGGCCAGCTCATTTATTGTCACCGATCCTTTATTACGAGCGAGCGCTATTATCTGGTAACAATGGATAGAAGGTAAAAGGAGAGGGAGACAGATAAATAGAAGTGATGAGTAGCGAAAGGAGGAAGAAAGAGACAGCAAGAGCATGCGATCCAACCTTCACAGCGATTGTTCTGCTACTGATCGCGCTTGGCGCGGGCGTCGATT
>NW_017305485.1:3651004-3652869 GCF_001594115.1 Trachymyrmex septentrionalis
CGATGAGTAGCGAAAGGAGGAAGAGACAGGAAGAGCATGCGATCCAACCCTCACAGCGATTGTTCTGCTACTGATCGCGCTTGGCGCGGGCGTCGATTTTATACACGCGCGCGCCACCTTGCGGTCGAAATTTTCGTTGCCACCGCGACGGATATACGTCTCAGAGGCATAGTTAGGGATTGGCGAAATTGGTCCCTGCCAGGGGTGCAAATCCAGGGAGAGCAAAAATTGTGATTCGTAAAATGTCGGAAATTTTGAATTTTATTGCAGCTCATTGAACGTACCTTACTATAAAAAATCACGTCACAAAATTGCGAAATCATGTAATTAAGACAAATAAATTATGTAATGAATTGTTCCAAATTATTATGTAATTTTAAAAAAATGATGTAATTTGAAAAGTTATGATATATTTTTTTTTTTCTATTTCTATCATTAAATTCTTTAAATTTCGGTAACTATAAAATCACATGATGGATGATATTATTTTTAATATCATGATTTTTCAAATAATGTGATTTTAAAAAATCATGTACTGGTTTGGAACAATTTTTTATGTAATTTACTTGTCTTAATTTACATGATTTTATTATGTAACTTTATGATTTTTTTCAATAGGGTAAACACAATGGAATTTGTATTTGGAGCTATATTTTGAAACGTGATGAAAATTATAAAAGTAAGCAAAGTTACTAAATGTTGATCAATGAAATTATGAACATTATAGTGCATTTGTTCACTTCCGTAATTTTTATTTCATTTCAAGATACACAAAATCGATTCCCTAAATTAGAAATGTTCGAAGGACAAGTGCCAGTATAGTTATAACCCAGGAAAATTCAAATCAGTATCTAGATTTATTAAAATATGATGTATAAGAACTTATATACTCTCTTGATGAATTTATCTAAACATTAAAAAATTGCTCTTCAAATATATTTAACTTACTCCAATGATTATGGCGTCTAATTATGATCAACGCAACTTTAGCAAGCTCAAATTGATAAAGAATTATCTACTATTTTGCGATTAATCAAGAAAGATTGACAATTTTATTATCAATAAGACAAAATAGTGACACAGATTAACTTAGCTATGATGAATAAATTCATGAAATATTTTTGTAAACATAAATTTAAATTTGATAGTAATAAAATACTTGTAATGTTTTTAATATAGTATCAATATTTAAGTATATTAGATCAGATGTCATTTTCTTAATCCTGCATCTCCATATTATGTTACAATAAAGCTACTACGGCTATCATCAAATAAAAATTTTTTTCTGAAGAGGGAGAGGCTTTAAAAAATATATTTTCTTACCAAGGGCGCAAGAAATTCTAGATATGTGTCTGCTCACTAATTTAATTGCTGTAAGAATTTCTTTAGATGAGTCAAAACGAGCGAGTATATGCATACAAGAATAACAAAGTCCGTTTTATAAGTTAATATTCTGCGTTGTTAATTTTTTTTTGCGTAGATGCGATAATTTAATGACGAATCAAGCAAATATGTATGCATTACGAGGCACGGAAAGTTTTGATGAACAGTGACCACCAATAGATTAATCTTTGTCTTTAAAAATTAGTTAAATTAAAATTGACTTGTAAATTAACCACTATGAATTTAAAAAAGATTTACAGAAAAAAACTTTAATTTATAATATAGTTTAGTTTTTAAACAATTTTTATACTAAATAATTTTTATATTATAAATACATATAGGATATGTCTATTCTTTTTATGAGGATTTTTGTATTTTATTTATCCGTTTTTAACACATGCATTAAATTTATCGGATGGTATCTACGCAAATCACGCAAATTATTATTTAATAAAATCAAAAAAATTTTACTTATTATATAT
>NW_017305485.1:3652966-3677882 GCF_001594115.1 Trachymyrmex septentrionalis
AATAAAAATATACTTTTTCTAGTCTTGGTATTTAATCTTTATGACTATAAATATATTAAAACGCAATTTTTCAAATAGAAATTATTTTGGGTGACTTGTTCGCTAACATAAATTTTAAAAGTTATAAAATTAAAGTATAATATTAGAAAAATATATTTTATAAATTTGAAAATCTAGTTTACGTTAGTACTACTTATACAGTGTAAGTAAAGATTCTCATATCGCATCGGTGGTTCAGTGGTAGAATGCTCGCCTGCCACGCGGGCGGCCCGGGTTCGATTCCCGGCCGATGCATTTCTTTTTTTTTTATTTTGCATATTATATGCACATAGTTATTATTAAATTTATATTAAATATTTAATTATTTTTTATATTAAATATATTAGATTATTTAATTGTATGCTTATTTAATTTAATTAAATTTTATAATTTTTAAATTCTCTTAAATATTCAATATTAATCTTTAGACTTCTTGAGAGAAACTATAATTTCTGATTTTTTTATCCCATAATTAATGTAAATACATTTTTTCTACTTATTGTACAGTATTTATTTATCATCATAACTTCAAGTAATGGAAATTAAAATATTTCCAATTTTAATATTTGAAAAAATACGTCAACTATGTGGAAATTTTTTTGAAGCGTAGTTTCTACAGATGTATCTTATTATAGTAGCTAATTGTTGATTATGTAACGATCATAAACCAAGCCCCGATAAGTTATCGTTATTGATACAATGGGCGTGTAGCAAAGATCATTTTACAATTTCGTATATTTAATCTTCAAATTCAAATAAAAACTGTATCACGTACAAAGCGATGGAAAAGTTTATTTTATTAGAAAAAAATAAAAATTTTATTTGCAGGAATCCAGATAACATTTATATATATATATATATATATATGTTGTCTAAAAAACATTTTTTAAATTCCTTATACAATATGCATGTTATTTAGGAAAAAAATAAATATATAATCATATGCAGTACGTATATTTATTTTTTCCCAAATAATATATATGTTGCGTAAGGTATCTAAAAAATGTCTTTAGGACATCTTTTTGACATAAAATATTTAAAGATATCTTTTAGATATCTTACGCAACATGTTATTTTCTGCGAATAAAATTTCGATTTTTTACATTATGTGGATTTTGTTTATATATGTTTAGCTTCGTGTTAATTTCGAGTATATTATAATTAGAACGAGTCACGGAAGTGTCGCTTCCATTCCCAGAAAAACATTTTCTTAGCTTATCTGTATTATTAATTACAGCTCTGTTTATGTGTTACTCGAGATTCTATTAGTCTTATTACTCTTTATTAAAGTAATTTATTTCCTGATTATATTGCTAATGAGAATTTTTGCTAACAAAAAAAGTCGTTATTTAATCATCATAATTAATTATAAAGGATTAATCAGTTTCTACTCGTAGTTGTTTATTATATTTTATTTTTATTGCACCTTATAAAAAGTAGATTACAACAAATCAAATAAATAGAATACTTTAAATAAGTGCGTGAATCAAATTGTAGGAAGTTAAATTTAGGCGCGGAGAAAGTCAATCCGTTTTACAATCGCATGTACATATATTCATGCATAGAAGAATAAACATAGGATTACAAAGAGGAATTTAAAGAAAAAAACTGTAAATGCGCAGGACGCGTTCACCACAATTCACGCTGTAAAATTGGACCCTATAACCAACTTTCTTCGCAAATAGCTAATACATCGAGGAAGAAGAAAAAAAAAGTTTGTTGTACATGTATCTCTCGCTTCTGTTTCTGAAAGTTCGTCGTACAATTTTTCATAGTTTAGAAATGGAAAAGTTGCAGCTGTCTGTGACAATCAAATAACTCGATAAGGGAAAAAAATTACGTAGAGTTGTAGATCAATTTTTAAGAAGCCGCCTAAAATCGATTTCTATATACACTTTTTTTTCTTCTTCTCGACTGAGGATATTTCGGTGAATAAACAGTTAACGAAGTTACATATATGTATATGTATACCGGTTTTAATTTGTCACTCCGATGACTCATGCATGATTAATATTAGTATAATGACACCTTTTACTAGATTATTTTTGCTAGACTACAATTAGCGGAATAAGAAGGTCCAACGAGATAAACATTTATGGTAATGAGACAACGATATTGATTTATACATTGGTTTAGCAGAATAGTGACTTTTTACAGTTGTAAATTGTGTTGTCGATGCGATCGTAGTGGAATAGACAGATGTAAGACCGGCGTATTGTCTCGCGAAATGCAAATAAAGAGATCGAGAGTTATAGCTTATAAGCGTTACGTATCATTAAGTCGAAATATGCGTCGTTGTCTATACTCGCGCTAATTACGCTGTAATAATTCATAAATTCCTCTTGCGTTACCTGCAACAGAAGGAAGAATAAAAATAAAGTGAATAAATAATAATGATATCGGATTAAGAAAATAATGCGAACGATCATAATGATAAGCAAATTGTTTCTAGATAGAGAGAATAATACGTATATTATATTCATATAATAATATAATAAATCGAGAAATCTCTTATTATTATTAAAACAAAACTTTTATCAATTGATAAAAATATATCTATGTGTCTCTTTTCATTATATATAATTGATTTACATTATAGCTTTGCCATAACGGATTTTTAAATAATTTCTTGATATCTTTAAATATAAGTTATTAAATAAAAGTTGTAGAGTTTGAAGAGGATCACCAATAAGCTACTTAGATTTTGAATTCAAGGACTTATTGACCCACTTGGAAGATTTGAACACCTAGAATATTTATTTCGAACATGATCTTTCAGCTAGTAACATTATAGTTTCTTGGTCTCATTTTTCCAATGTAGCACGTTCTCTTGTGAAATAGAAGAATACGTGAGAAATACCATAAAACTACTTACAACACCATCTTCGTTGCCTCCGTGCTCGAAATTCGAGAGGAACTTGTTTAGGATATTCTCTTCGCTTTCCTCACCGCTGATATAACGCGGATGACATTTCACATTGTAAATTCCTCGTAGATCATCGATGGTGATCCGTCCATCGCCGGTCTTGTCCAATTTTTTGAACGCTTGATCTACTACACTTTTGCGACTTTGATTCAACGGTGGCTGATGGGAAAAATTATCTCATCAATTAAATTAATAATTCCTACGATTACACATTTACGCGCATTATATATTTTAATGATGGTTTTCTATTCAGATTCTTATCGTCAATTTTTACATATAATTTTTCGTTTAAATGACGCATAAATGTTTCTTTTAATTAGACATTTATCTTGGTAAAAATCAAACAGCACTAAAATAAGCAGTAAGCAGAATTTAAAAAATATATGAACTCACTCTTATGCCAACGAGAAACTCTTCAACGCTAATGTTCGCGTCCTCGTCAGTGTCGAATTTCTTAAAGATTTCATTGATTTCATCTTCAGAGAGTTCCAATCCGGTCTCCTCTAGACCCGTTTTAAACTCTTCAAAATTTAACTTCTTGTTGCCATCATCGTCCATACGACGGAATACCCTGAAGAAATATGTAATAACGCGAGATTTAAATGTCTCAACATGTTATGTAAGTATACAGGCTATATAAAGGTCGAGGACAGTGATATCAGGCTGATTCATACGTGATAAAAACATAAAAATCGTATCATCATCGCACGCACATGCTCATGATGTTGAATCACTATCCGCAAATTATTAACATTAAAGTTTGCACCAATTTTGGATTTCATTCTCTTTCTGTTATCTATCCCTGTGTATTCGCATTTTTTTTTGCAATTTTTCTTTTCAGCAGTCACTTAAATTTAAATCTATTTTGTTAAAAATACTGTTTCATTTTTTTACTTAGAATCTGTCATTCTTTTGTTAAGATTATGTCTATGTTTATAGATTTAATTTAATCGGTTTAATTTAAATCTCTCTAAATTTTTTTTATTCTTAGAATTTTAAAAAAAGATAAAAAATAAGTTCTTTCTCTCTCAGCTGAGATTACAATTAATTTATACTACCACTAAAAATATTTTTCTCGATTTTTGAATAATTACCTTGATTCTTGAGTTATTAACATAAACGAATGTAAATATTATCCTGTCAATCATAAAAATTGAATTAATTTAACTAAATAAAAAGACCATAATTTAAAGTGTTTTTTAAATAAAGAATTGGATTACACAAAAATGACAAAAATGATATTTGATCATGTTGAGAATTTTTCCTTAATATTATTTAACCTTCCAATATTATTTAATTAATTAGTAATTTCATCAAGTTAAAAAATACATTTTCCCTTTCCCCTTTTCTGGGAAATTCATTTTTTAAAATTATGTCACTTTTAAAGTAGGGAAGTAATATGTATAATGTAAAACTCTGAGCTAAACATTATTATTATAAGCCTAACATTTAGAAGTTTAAAAGATCGAAAAAGAAGATTAATTGAAATTCTTTATTTAATTAAGGAAGACAAGCTGGGTAAATATCTTTGAGCGGTGTACATTGGTAGAAATAAATATTTATATTTTAAAGTACACAAAAGAATCAAAATCTTATCTTAAACGAAAGTCTTATCTGAAATGTATAGTTGGAAAGACACTATCTTTTTTCCATATAATAATTAAGATTAAAGAAAGAATGTAAATGCTTAAAAATAAATATCGATCAGAACGTAGTGAATTGTACGAGAAAAAGATTGAAAAAAGATAATTTAGGACACGACCTAGTTATAAGAAAAACGAACATAATGAGGAGTTTCGCCTTGTGATTTCGTAATTGCATTTAATAACAATGTAAATATTAAAGAATGCTTTCGAGACTCACCTACCCAAACCAAGAATGCCATTGGCACCCCTAGCCAGGCAAAGTAGACGTAACTTTTCAATAGAATCCGTGGTGCTGTTTACAGCCCGTTGGGCCTTGTTAATCATTTCAATCTCCTGTCGCGTCGTAGCACTCTGTGGTCTCAAGCTGAACATTGCTGAAAAGGAAAACGTCATTCGCTCACGTGACAAATATGAGTCAGGTGCAACACGTAGAGATAAGAGAGAGGGACAAGAACGAGAGAGCCGCGCGCGTTTACATTCCAAAAATGGGCATTTACAGAAGAAGTAACGTGATGCTACGCAACGTCTCGAAAGATATTGGGTGCTTTTCATTTGGTAACACAAGCGTTAATCTGTTTTTGTTATCTCTTTGTATCGCCAAGAAAGATCGAATGATGTTTGTATCGACTTGTGTCATTAAATGGAAAGCACCCATTATTGGATGAGTGCAAAAATTCGTATCTGTTTTATTATTCAAAAAACTTAAAAATAAACGAAATTTAAATTAAAAAAAAAAGGTTTAAAGCTTAAAATTCTATACTTTCGAAAAGTGTGTTTTATGAGTTGTTGTGAGTTTGCTAATTTTTATATATAGAAATGATATAAAAAAAAGAACACGTGATAAAAATAGTGTCACAGAGAGAAAAAAAATATATAAATTAAAAATACTACTGGAATGGGATTATTTGCAAGAAAAACAAGTAATGTATTTAATTAATATGTTTTAAATAGTTAATGCAATAAAGTTTAGGATTATGAAATTCCATCAGCGAGATACATATTTTGCTTTAAGTTCCACTACGCTCATGTGAATACAGAATCGAGAATGATTTTATTTTAGGATTATATAAATTCTTGATTATAATTTAGGATTATAAAATCTTGATTATGATTTAATAAAATATTTTTTCATATCCCAATTTGATTGCTAATTGTATTAAAAGTCGGTAAGAAATATTGAACGCGTGCATATCTAATCTATATATCTTGACAGAAATGTAATTTTGCACACGTAGTGAGATGCATAGTGATAAGGTTTTTTACTATCATGCGCACAAAGATAGATAAAAAGTGGGTTATTGATTAACTTCTGTTGCTATCTTGTCACTTTACGAATAATAATGGTTTTCTACATTGCAACATTGACGTTCACGTTTCCTGTCATCGACCACCATGTGTGGAAGCAGTCGTTCGTTAAAAGTCTTTAATTATTTCATGAAACTTCTTTTTCGGTTCGACATGAGCGACACATGACTGTAAATAACTTCCTACTAAAGTTATAAATGTAATTTAAAAGTATATTTAAAAGATATATTATAAGTATATTTGAAAGAGTTATAAATATTACTTCAAAGAAGGTTTGAAACAATACTTTTTTTTCATATACTATATAACATTATTTAAGAAATATTGTTTCCGACATATTATCGACAACTGCATAAAGATAACAATACCTTAATATTATGAAAATATATTTAAAATATAGATAAGATAAAAGAATAATTATAAAGATAGAAAGAGAGACAGGAAGTAGTGCAATCAGCAATTAAAATAGGAATGAGAATATGAGAAAGATATGGATGGATGAGTAAGATAAAAACCAAGTGTGTAAACCAAGTCTCCTTCTTGGTTTTGTGTAAATGCTGAATAGAATAAATTTTATTATATTACCGCTTACGTACTGATTCACCTATGATTTACTATAATTTAAAATTATTTGAAATAGATAGCGCTGGAAAACTATAATTAAACATATCCTATTGTTCTCTTTTGTTAATAAAAAAATATATTATCCTTTTTTCAATAATGCTAGTCTCGTTATTCCGATATTTTTTGTAATGTAACAATTATTGCACACTCGTAGAAAAATTATTCATGCAGATAATTCACGAGAAATTGCGATAAAAAGATGAATATTAGAAAAAATATTCGAAAGAATATCCGACTGTCTATTTCTACACGGAAAGAATTTTGTTTTAAAATTTACCCCGAAAATATGATAGATGATACAAATATTTTAAAGATTTTTACCATGCACTTCAGTAAAATTGATCAAACTTATATACTTCATTATAGTTTTATTAATAAATGAGGGAGATTTATATTAAAACATTCTTGGAAATCAACAATGTTGTCCTACGACTATTATATATATTTTCAGGGTAAACTCTAAGAAAATATTTTCTCCGTGTATCAATTTAGTTTAATTGTAATCTCGATTCAATTAAGATTCATAATCCATTTTTATTTTAAGACTGCAATCTTAAGTAATACAGCCAGTTGATTGGCTTAAGACTGTAACAGCCTCAAATATAAAAATCGACCATAAATACGAGTCTGACTCTTTATTTCTTCCTAAGAACTAGAAAAAGATAAAGAGCAAGTTGAACGGAGATTAACATTAATGTACATTGGTAGAAACGATTACAAATGCTCTTCCTTCTACATATTTCACGCGGCATCACTCACCTTAGCTCTCGCGGCTTCCGGTGAACGAGATGGAGAACGCTGGAGAACGCAGTGGAGGACGCGCGCGTGTGCAGTGGAAGACGACAGATAGTTCACGAGATCAGCGGAAGGAGGAAGGAACCTGTCTTACTCTTCGCAAAAGGAAGCGAAGGAGGTAGCGGCGACGTTTTTTCCAAGAGGACCGGAAGGCGAGTGGCGGTCCGTCCGCATGGCGGATCGTCACGAATCCTATAGCATCCTATACGACGATGACAATAACGACGACACACATTACGTATAACGTACACACCCTGGACGATGTATGGGAAGAGGCTATACACTGCAGGGCCCTCGAAGCGTCACGATGTATCCATAACGACCGATTTGTCACAACACGCCCATTGCATCCGCTTCGCAAACCGCACCGATTGCAAGCGTGACCAATTGATTGATCGATCGCCGATACCGATTGTTTCATCGAGGGGCGAGATCGAAGAAGAATCGAAGAACGCTCGGGGTTGAGGGAATAATCGCTCGAATCGTCGTCATTGCCATTTAATTGGTTTAGTTATTACATTGTAAAAGATACTTGGAAATTTATTTGTGAGATCACTGAGAAAAACATTTCCGATTGCCTTATCAGAATATTAATGTAAAATAATTGATATAATTAATCTGCAAGTTTTGTATGATCGATTTAGATTCTTAAATTCAAGGAGCGCCTTACTGAATAGGGTAAACTCAAACACAAACTGTTTAACATGGATTGAGCAAACTTAGAAGACGTTACCTAATATCCAACAACTCTCTTTCTCGAAATATATTATTACCTAATAAGATCCAGAAGATATATTTTTTTATGTATGTCCAATTTCAAATTTAAAAAGTAAATCATCCTTTAAAGGTTTTATAATTAAAATTTTTTTTCCAACATCTTCGAAAATATCTGGCATTAAAAAATATTTCAGATAGAGTTTCGTTGACTTTTAATATAAAATTAATTAAGAAAATTCTCCCATTAGGTTATCACCTAATTGTTTATTTTAACGATGTGCGAAAATATTATCGTGACCTCTTTATTGGCAGACCTAGATTGATCTCGATAAACTTAGACTACATCGATAAACTGAGACTAAACAGCATCGCAACAGAAAGTCCGGGAAGTAAAGAAATTATCGTACATATTTGATCAGCCCTACCTAGCCCTAGAGCACATCGCGTAACATAGTTGCTACCTAACAGTAATGTATACGTAGTATTGTGTAGCGTTCCGCGTTCTTGAACTTTTACATTTATTTATTTTTGCGCGATCGTAGACCAATTTCACAACTATATAGCAGTAGGACAGCATGACAAAATAACACGTGGCCAAATATCAGTTGACAACGATAGTTTATCATTAAAGGAATGTTTATCCCCTAATAATGCAGTAAGAATAGATAAACGGATATTTCTTAAAAGTAATATTTGCGATATTTTGAAGATACCTAAAAGACGTTTTCAAATTTCGATAAGGTCTAAAATTGCCCAACGAATCAATTGATGAATTGACATTTTAACAACAAGATGACGGCTATAACGTTATTTTAATGTCAAAATCATTACGTATTTGACATCATTACTTATTTAAGACATGTATTTCGTCACTTTCAGACCTTTAAGAATAAGACCTTAAAGTAAGCTGAGTCTCAAGAAAGGTATGCGAAAATAAAAGGAGAAAAACACGAAAAAGAAATCGAACTACTTACTATATGTCGATAATTTAACATTTACATAACTTTGTTAATTCGTAATCTATTTCTTATAATTATATAAAAATATATCAAAGTTTTTATAAAAATTAATATTTTGTTGTTATTTTTCTTCTTGAAGGAACGCAGCTCATTTTACAACATTGTAAAATTGTGTCAATATTTTCGTTCGTTGCTATATGTACAAGTATTACATCATTTTATATCAATTTATTAAATATATATAATTCCAGTTCTTATATCATCCTACTTTTCACAAAACTTCGCCTTAATTGTATATCATTGTAATTCTGAAATATTGAACATATTCAAATTGCCAAACTTTAACAATGTATACTTATTATTATTAAAGGTCACGTTTTTTTTAAATTCGCCACGCCATATGTATCTAATCGATAAATGTTGCTACCCAAACAGAACAAGTCACGATAACGTCAAAATGACATTAAAATGAATCGGAAATGATTGAAAAATGACTTTTAACAATCATTCTGGAGTCATTTTAACATCATAATGACTTCTCAGCAAATGAGAATGAATTGAAATGAATTGAAATGGATTCAAATTTTCAGAAATATTGATTCACAAATGTTAAAATGAATGCTTTTCAATCCTGAATGTATTTTTATTCATTTATACGAATTGCATGGAGCATATCTCTGCGTTTCAATCTCAAAATAATATTAGCTTTTTCTGTGCATTATGAATACTGTTCAATTCAAAATTTTGTATAGGAAATGCAGTTTTTCAATCCAATTGCATCTAATTGAATCTAATTGAATTCAATTAAATCCAAAAAAAAGTATTCGCTATCTAAAATACGCATTTGGATAGAAAAAAATTTCAATCCATTTTAATCCATTCTCATTTACTGAGACATTAAAAGAATTTTACGAATCGATTAATCAAAAAATGCTTCAAAGCATAAAATGGATCCATCCGTCATAATAGCGAGAGAAGCCCAATATAAATGCAAAATTTAAAAATAAGTTAATTAAAAAATATATGCCTTTTATATGTTAAAATTTCAGAACGTTTGAATAAACAGCTTTCTGTAAAAAAAATTTCTAAAAGTAAAGTCAATTTTTTAAATTTAATTGGTGAGATTCTTTCCTTAATGAGATATGTCTATCAGTATATTTGAAGTGAAAAAATTTATTTTGAAGGAGATTAATAAAAAGAGATGAAAATCTGTATTATCAATCACAATTATCGACACTCAAAAAAATAGTTTGCATTCCTTTGCCCGCTTATTAACTACTGATAAGGAAATCTTTCTGTTTTATCGAACGAAACCATTTTAGTGATAAGTAAATTATTGCACCATTCTTTATCAATTATTTACATTGAAATCAATTATAGATATTCTCAACGTTAACAGATTCCTAAGTGCTGATCATTGTATCGCTCATTACAATTGTAAGAGCAACAGAAACAATCAAAATAAACACATTTCTTGTAGAACATTCACGTGTCATCTCAATGTGACAAATATTTACCGGTAAGCCGTTAACGTAACCGGCTGGAGTCTCTGGAACTGAAAATAGCTTGATTTTGATTTCCAATTTAGCCGGCGATGTGTCGTGTTTTTTGTAGCATCCGCTCGATTACTGATAATTCAATTTCCGATTGTAATAATTCTGCATATATCGCCGGATTCTGCGTGGCGTGTCCAGCGTGTCCAGTCGCGAAGTGAATCTTCTAGAACGGGATAAGAGACATGTGTATGGCCAATCGTGCGACGCCATTTGTACGGGGCTGCTGTCGGGTGCGCCCGTTATTGGCCGGCACGTGCTGCGTGGTTCGACGTGATTGGTTCGCCGCCCCGCGCCGTCGCGTATAATGCGTCGTCGTCACGGCTGTTCCGTGACAGTCGGTGAAAAAACGGCGAAGTATCGTGTTGGCAGTGTGCGAGTTTGTTGGTGATTTCTTTCTCGTACACAGTCTTTCACGACGCGACGACGATGAAGAAACTCTACCTATTGATCGCAGCATTATTCCTGCTGACAGGTAAATAAGAATTTATTCTCTCATCTTAAACGATCGTAAGCGTCTTCGATTATTTTATGCGCGCTTGCTTGCCCTTTAGGATTCGTCCGGGCCGAGGATGACGTCGAAGAGAACGCCGGTACCGTGGAGGATGATCTTGGAGCTAGCCGTGAAGCATCGCGAACAGGTTATTATCTTGCAGTTTAATTGAAAAAGAAAATTGTTTTGTTTATAATTATTCTATTATTTTTTGACCAAAAGTTGGTAGTGTTGTAACAGGTGGGAGGAGTTCGTTGAAGTTGATGTGTAGCAAAATTATTCAAATGTTGTAATAGAGTTTAGAAAAGTACAGGTTTATTTCATACAGAAGAGTGGAATTTATTTTATGATTATGATTTGTTGAATTTTTACATCAACTTTGAATTTGTATATATAACCTGTCATATCTGTTATGAATTTATTATATTGAATCTTCTATTTAAAAAGGAGTTAAATAAGTCCTTTTATTTATTCATTTATATTTGATAAATGTAATTTTCTTTATCAACAATTAATCTTATATGAAATTTTTATTATTTACAAGAATTTAATTATTGTATTACACATTTAAGTGACGTTTAAATTCTATTGTAGATCATGAAGCAGTACAAAGAGAAGAGGAAGCAATAAAAATCGATGGGTTAAATACAGCTCAAGTAAAAGAACTAAGAGATAAGGCTGAGAAGTTTGCATTTCAGACTGAAGTTAATCGCATGATGAAACTTATTATTAATTCTCTCTACCGTAACAAAGAGATCTATCTCAGAGAATTGATCTCAAATGCATCTGATGCATTGGATAAAATTAGGTTATTGTCTCTCACTGATAAAGGTGTCTTGGATACAAATAACGAATTGGCTATCAGAATAAAAGCAGACAAGGAAAACAAAGTATTGCACATAATGGATTCTGGTATTGGTATGACAAAGCAAGATCTAGTAAATAATCTTGGAACTATTGCAAAATCTGGCACAGCAGAGTTTCTGGGAAAAATGCAGGACGTCACTAACTCTCAGGATATGAACGATATGATTGGTCAGTTTGGCGTGGGCTTTTATTCCGCGTATTTGGTTGCGAATATCGTCGTTGTGACCAGCAAGCATAACGACGATAAACAGTATATTTGGGAATCTGATAGCTCTAACTTCAGCATTGTTGAAGATCCTCGAGGAGATACCTTGAAGAGAGGAACGACTGTAAGGTATGTTGTAGAATCCTTTTTAATAAATTAGGAAGTTTCAAAAAGTTTCTTCAAACTTAATGATACATATTCTTATTTCCTATTATGCTGTGGAATTAATCCTTTTAATATTGTGATTTTTTAAATGTTTATAGCTTACATTTGAAAGAAGAAGCATCGGACTTCTTAGAACCAGATACGATAAAGACCTTAGTGAAGAAATATTCGCAGTTCATCAATTTCCCTATATATTTGTGGAATAGCAAAGTTATACAAGTCGACGCGGAAGAAGTGGAAGAAGATAAGCCTGCGAAAAAAGATGCTGAGAAAGATGAGGACACTGACTCAGACAAGGAGGATGAAGAGGATGACGCTAAGGTGGAAGAGGATGCGGACGAGAAGAAATCTAAGAAAGTAGACAAGACTGTATGGGATTGGGAATTGTTGAATGACTCGAAACCCATTTGGACGATGAAACCAAACGAAGTTGACGAAAAGGAATATATTGAATTCTACAAGACACTCACCAAGGATAATCAGGAACCTCTAGCGAAGACACATTTCGTTGCTGAGGGTGAAGTCACATTTAAATCTGTTTTGTTTATCCCGAAGGTTCAACCGGGTGACAGTTTTAATCGTTACGGTACAAAATCTGACAACATCAAGTTGTACGTCAGGCGAGTTTTCATCACTGACAAGTTCACCGACATGATGCCGAATTATCTATCTTTTATTCGGGGTATTGTGGACAGCGATGATCTACCACTCAATGTTTCGCGTGAGAATCTTCAGCAGCACAAATTGATCAAGATTATCAAGAAAAAACTCATCAGGAAAGTATTGGACATGATCAAGAAGATTCCCAAAGAGAATTACGAGACATTCTGGAAGGAATATAGCACAAATATCAAGTTAGGCATAATCGAGGATCCTCAGAATCGTGCGAGATTGTCCAAGATCTTGCAATTCCACTCGTCGACGCAGAAGGAAATGACCTCCCTGTCTGAATATGTATCCCGTATGAAGCCCAATCAACAGCATATCTACTACATTGCTGGTGCATCCGAGGACGAGGTAAAGAAATCGCCATTCGTCGAACGGCTGGACAAAAAGGGCTATGAAGTATTGTATCTGACGGAGGCAGTGGACGAGTATGCGATATCGGCATTGCCGGAATTCGATGGTAAAAAGTTCCAAAATGTAGCAAAAGAAGGTTTCACGTTGGACGAGGGCGAACGAGCGAAGGACCGAATGGAACAATTGAAGACAACATTTGAGCCTCTAATCAAGTGGCTGAGCGACATCCTGAAGGATCACATCAGCAAGGCGCAAGTGTCTGAACGTCTGATTGATTCTCCCTGTGCCTTGGTCGCCAGTATGTTTGGCTGGACCGGCAATATGGAACGTTTGGCAATCTCGAACGCACACCAGAAGTCCGATGATCCACAGAAGAGTTATTATTTGAACCAGAAGAAGACTTTGGAGATCAATCCAAGGCATCCACTCATCCGAGAATTGCTACGCAGAGTCGAGGTTGACTCGACCGATCAGACAGCTAAAGACATCGCCCTGATGATGTTCCGTACGGCAACTTTGCGATCGGGCTATATGTTACGAGAAACCGCTAGTTTCGCAGATAGTGTGGAACAATTGATGAGGAAAAACTTGGGTATCTCCTTGGACGAAATCCCTGAGGAAGAGGAATTGCAGGACGAGGAATTAGCAAACAGCGAGAAGGTGTTAGATGTGGACTCTGATGACGAAAAGAAGGAAGAGGAAGAGGAAGAAGACGAGAAACATGATGAATTGTAATAATAGAAGGGAATGTAAAATTATATTCAAAAGACTTGTTCTAGAAGCGTAGCTATACAATGTATAGTTATCTCGAATTCTCCCAGGAGGTGATCTTTATTATCGCAAGTTTGTAAACAATTTAGATTGTACAACTTAATAAGTTTGTTAATTTTTCTGATATCGTAGAAATTTTTTGTAATTGCCAAGTGATTGAACAGAAGGCAAAATGTTTCTTAATGTTTCTATATGAAACTGCATAATATTGTCATCCTTTTGTTCATGTCTTATTGATACCAGTTAAATTGTAGATTTTGAAGCGATTTAAATAATTTACAATTTTTCATTTTGATCTTCCATATCTTTTTAGTAACGTGAAAAGAGCTGACTGAACGTTACTGACGTATGGTATGTTTGTGATATGTGTGAATGTATTTGTACATGAAACTTACAAAAAGTATATTAAAATGAAGTATATCTACTATATTGATATGATTTGTATTTTATTAATATTTACAAGTCAAAGTAATTGCGTACTTTAAGTTTAGATTATTGAGTTTAGAGAGAATAAAAGGGAAAATTGATTAAAATATCCTTTATGTAAAAATACAATTATTTAAATTATCAAAGATGTGTAAAAATAAAATCACAATATATTAATATAAATAATATAGATAAGATTTTTTAATAGAAATTAGAGGTCTTTTGTATAATATCGGATGAGTTATAAGTTCATCAATTAAATAATATCTTTCAAAGATATTTTGTTAAATGTTACAAAAGAAATAAATATTAGACATACATTTGTAAAATATATGTGTATACAAAAGTACAAAAAAAGAAAGACTTACTATTTCTTATATATAATATTAATTGAGTCATAAATTTAACAATTATATTTTTGAAAGTTATTAAATGTTTAAAAGATATTAATATATATATAAAATAATTTAAAAATTTTGGAAAATTAAATGTCTCTTGTACAACATTAATTGAGTCACATATAAATTCAATAATTAAATTGTAAATTTTTCAAAGTTATTTTATTAAATATTTAAAACGATATTTTATTAGCATCAGATACACATTTATAAAATATATTTACAAAAAAAAAACCATTCTCTTGTACAATATTGGCTTAGTCATAAATTCAATAGTTAAATTTTTCCAAGTTGTTTTATTAATTAAATATTTAAAAAAATTAATATATAATAATAATTAAAAAGTTATGAAAATTTGATATCTTGTCTCAGTAATTAAATTGTATTTTTAAAAAATTATTTTATTAAAGCTAAAAAAAATATTAAAAGTAAGAGTTATTAAATATTAAAAAAAAATATTTAATATCTAGACACAAAAATTCATAAATATATATACAAAAGTATAAAATTTTATCGTGTATTTTACGTGATAACAAAATGAATCAGTTGGTACAAAAAAAAACAATAGTTGTTTTAAAAAAAGTATGCGGTAAACAACTTGCGGTGAATAATTTTTTCGGAGAATACAGAATAAGAAACGAGTTATGAGAACGCTTTGTGTTTTCGAAACAATGGCGCGTCGCGCAGTTCCGGCCGGCTATTGTCGCCGGGTGGTCGAGACCAAGTTGTGACGTAAGGGAACGCCACGGACTGGCCAATCAGCGCGCCGAATAGCGCGACGTGCCGGGCGGTCGCCGCGCGCGCCACCGGTACCGGGGTGGTCATTTCCGTTTTCGATTCCGACGTCATCCAACTCCGAAAGCCCGTGTGTTTTGTGTTTCTTTGGGGCCACGATGATTATCGCTAATTTAACGTAAGTACGCGATACGTCGCGGCGGCACGCGCAGATCATCCGGACGTGTTCGCGCGGCTGCGAGAACCCGGTATCAGCGCACGTTCCGCGTACTCCGTAACGCGAGAGAGCCGCTTTTTGCGATCAAGCTCTACCGCGATACCCCGCCGACCAATGCCAAGACAACTGCTCCGATTCGTCCGTTAACCGGTCCGACTCATATCGTCCGATATTTCTTGCTTCCGACTCAGGATTCGTATCCCGATATTAACGATAACGGTCCCCATCCACGGGGCTGGGCCCATCCCACCATCATGGGACCGGTCCTCGCGAGAGGCCAGCCGGCGTGAACGCGGCTAACACCGACCGTCCCGATGTGCGCGTAAACAAAGTAAATGGCGCCGAATGGTCCCTCGTAATTCCGACACTGCGCGTTCTCCAGCGTTCTACGCGACGCTCCGCAACGCAACGGTCCACAAGACACGTCAAAACGGAAATTCTTCGTCGGGCTTGTCATCTCGTTCAGAAGGAAAGAAGTGGGAAAGGGAGGGGCGGAGACGTGGAGAGGGGTAGAGGGACGCAACTTACGAAGCAACGTATAAAATGAATTATGTCGCTTTAGTTCTCCTTTTTTTCATTTGTAAATACTTGTAAAGCGGAAGTGTTAAGCAAATGGAGTCATTGTTTAATAGCAGACTGTGATAAAACTAATTTGGTCATAGTCGACGCGAGACTGCCATCCCATGATAAAATCTCTGAGAAATAACGTATCTGTACAAATTTTGTAGACAGAATGTTAGCAAAAATATAACAAAATTTGTTAGTGTAATTAATCGATCGATTGTATAAATCGAGCAGAATCTGTTGTTTCGTAAATTCTAAGTATACACAATTGGGTCATTCATATCTTACGTTTTTTTAAATACTTGGAGCACCAAGTAATTAGTTGTAACATTTTGTATCATTTTGTACATTTTTTAAATACGCAACCTTATAAATACTTTCTGATGGTGTTAGAAAAGGGTGAATGACTTATCGTGTGTAACAAAAGTCGAAAAAATTATGTATACTAAGATATGACTGCTTTCCTTTTAAAAGACGCAGTTGACACAAGTATTGTTCTATCTTTACTATTGAATGTCAAGAAGAGTAAGAATGATGTTTATGCTTTTTAAAAGGATACCAGTATAAAATCCGTTTCCATCAATGTAGATTAAATTTAATCTCGATTCAGTTTGCTCTTAAAATTTTTTCCTATTTAAAACTAGAAAAAAAAATGAAAAGTTAGTTGAACTAAGATTAAAGTTGAATTATCGTTGGTAAAAATAGGCATAAATGATTTTATTTTGATGATTACGGAACAAATTCTGCTCGGTTTGCGACTGTGGAATCTGCTGACAAATCACTAGCAGATAGCTAATATTTTGTTTAATAAAAATAATTGTAATATTTACAACTCAATATTGAGAGTACGTTGCCGGCTTTTCTCTTTTGCAGATTGAAACTTTTGAAATTGGAATTAGGTTTCTTCATGTCTTAAAATATTTCCAAAAAAATATTGACCATAAAAGAGCAAATACATTGCTGGTCTTAAGACAAAAATAAGCAACTTATAAAGATAGTAAAACTATTGTGTACATAAAGAAAAAATTGAAGCAAACTTAAAGTGACTCGTGACCGGAATACATTTCGGGAATATTAGAAACATGGGCATTCAAGACTTGCAAACTTTCCTGGACGGCAATTGCATACAAGGTGGATCTGTATCTGTGGACTTGTTGAAAATAGCGCGTATGGTCGCTCAAAAATCTCAACGTAATCGTGTGATTAAAGGACAGCAGATACATAATTTCGGTAAATTAAGACTAGTTCTCGATGGAGAATGCTGCTTGGATCGTTTGTATGGAGGATTTTTCTCAGGTAAATAATAAAAATCTGGCGCAACTCGCCGGCTCGCGTAAAGTAACCACGGCAGTGTCGCTGTGCATAGCTTAGACACTACCAGTGTCTCCAGAAAATATATAATAATATAACATAATATAAACATAAATAAATTTAATTTTGACAAGGCAAATTTTATATGTGTTATTGTATAATTTTTAAATTTATTAGTTTCTTTCTCGAACAGAAATAATTTGAAGAAATAATTTTTTTTTTATATTAATACTATTGTTACTTTGATACAGATTGGGCTTGTGGTGGACAATGGAATCGTATGCTCCAATTCCTTGCTGTTCTCATACAAGCAATGGAAATGTCGGGTTTGGAGGTAGCTGTGTTCTTTAATGGATGTTTCGAACCTCTTCGAAGACCAGATTGGGTGCAACATCAGTTGCAAGTACGCGCTAAAGTTAACAATGTAAGTTTGTCATACAAATATACTTTCAGATTAATTGTGAATGTTAATTAAAATTTTTGAAGATGTCTTTCTGAAATGTTTAGGTTTTGAAACATATAACAACGAAAGGTACGCCGCCACCAAAAATCTGGTGGACTCCTCCTGTATGTTTAAGGACCAGTTTACGTATGGCTCTTAGGCATTTAAATGTCACAGTTGTAAGTTAAACATTACCTTCTGTTTTTAATCTTTGTAGTTACAGTTAAATTTTTGATTCAAATTTAATAAAAATACACAAGAAAAGAGACAATTTAAAAAATTTATAAAATATTAACATAATTAACGTTACTAATATTTTAACAGTTATGTAGTATGGATGATCATCATCAAGAAGTCATTGCTTACTGTCGTGAGAATAATTACAACGGACTCATAGCTGATGATGCAGAATATGCTGCATTTGATCCTCCACGCTACTTCTCATCCGAACAATTAAAACTTACATACAAGGTATGTATTTTTTAGTAATAGAAATCAGTATTTTATGTGTGACGATTTACCGTTTGTAACATATTATATTTTTTTTTATAACAGGGTTCTCTTGATACAAAAGAATATATGCTTTCTGAACTCACTAGAGCTCTCAACATACCATCCGACAGGCTCTGTATATTGGCAGCTTTACTTGGAAATTACATATTGACCGAAAACGACTTGGCCGACTTCTACAAAAATAATAATATTAGCACCAATGTGTTAAATAAGACAAGCGTTGAACAAATGATTAAAATAATTGCGAATTTTGTCAAGGAACTTCCATCTGCAGAATTGGATGTGGTTTCACAAAAGGTGTTCGGTTCTGTCTCCGATCCAAGGTGTTCGAAATTAAGACAATCTGTTCAATATTATTTAAACGGAACAAAAGAAGGATTTTTACATTATAAACCTGTGAAACCAACAAAAGGTGAGACTTTTTGATATTAAAAATGTTTTCAAATATTTTATTATCAAACAATTTCAATATATTTAAAAATTCGGATGTACTATCAAAGAATTTTTTATTAAAAAATATTAATCTTTAATACAAGGAAAGTAAATGTTTTAGCATTTTTAAGATAAAATTCTAGAAACTGAAAAAGATGGTAACTGCATATATATTTGTGTTGTTAGTTTTAGTTTCCACATAGTTAATAAATTGAAAATAAAATATATCTATGCCAATCTTTTTCAGTCCATAAAGTAGATTCCAAACCGAGCACACAGACTCAATCAAGTTTGTCCGACACACCATCAGTCTCGGAAGGTGACTCTAATTTGGAAACGTCGAGATTTGCCTCTGAAACTTTGGAGAGCGAACGTGAAAGTTTGAACGCGTACAAACAGGCAACAGCCAACGCAAAGACAGCGCCGCAAATTGTGATCGATCCACCTGGTATTCAGGGCCATGGAGATGCCGATGCCATACGTACAGAGGAAGAGCAAAGTATGCCGGTTAAAAATCGATGGCTTTTAACGATTTATTGCTATTCTATTTTAAACATCTGGAATTTTTGAAACAGGCGATGGACATGCTATCAACGGTACTCACAATCTCTTGATAAGCTCGTCAAGTTCAAGTAGTAGCTCCTCGGCGACATCGCCATGCCATGCAACAGCTGATTCGAGACAGCTGGAGAAAACTAATATTCCTACAACGTCACCAGAAGTTATGCGCACCGCCTCGGAACGTCACCAGAAGGGGCTCATGTCACCATACATTTATCAAATTCTCATTGCTGGTGAAATCAAATTGCCGGTCCTCCTAGAAGATGAAAATCATCGTGAATTTCCTTCTATTCATGTCATTTATAGACCAATTCGACAAATGGTATATGCGATTTTGTTTAATCTCCATCATCGGATGTACCTAGCTACAAAGAGTAAAGAGAAAGGTGGTAAGTATAATGTTTCATAAATAATAAAAGATTTATATTTTCTCCATTAAATTTTGTAAATTTATTCGACAGATAGTGAAAAGATCGAGATACCGGATGTAACAATAAAAGAGTGGGTATGGTCCAAGTCCAATCCATATCAGTCTCCTGACTTGGTGAAAGCAGAGCAGATTGGCTGGGGCGTGCCTACGATTCAACGTTTGTGGTTTGGGTAAGTAATTTTATCTCAATTAAATTGCATATATATAATAATATCGTGGATTGATTATTGAATTAAAACTTTCTGTAGACTCATATAATTTTTATAAACTGACAAGATTTCCTGTTCTTCAGCACAGTTATAGATGATAAGAGGCGAAGGCTTAGAGGTTTCCTGACTTGTATGAGATCAGACACACCTCTAATGTTAAATACCTCATATGTACCGCAACATCTGCTGGTTATGGCCTGTGTTTTAAGGTGAATATTGATTATGATTATTTTAAGCTTTTATCAGTTTCTTTTTTTTAATTAAACATGATTTGATTAATGAGTGTTTCTCTAATTGTTTCTTTCGCAGATACATTATGTCTTTTTCTGATAAAATAAAGATCTTGCGTCGTCAGGAATTAGACGCTTTCATCGCGCAAGCTTTTTCGCCAGAGCTTATGAATGCTCAGTATTTGCAGGATTTACAGGTAAAATAAATATGTATAATTCTTACAATATAGCTGTTATTTTAGGTAATGATTAAATACTTGAATAGGTCAACATTTAACGTATCACTTGTATACAGCTTCCATTAGTGACATCACGCGGTGTACAATTGGCTACTTTGTTCATGGCTGGTGTTGAGACTGCATTGTTAGCGAATGATGCATGTGGTGCGCCGATTCCATGGTTAATGTGTTGCCCCTGGCTTTACTTTGATGGAAAATTGTTCCATCATACGCTGGCTCGTGCTACTATTGCCAAGAACTTATTGGAATTATGCAGCGGTCATATTGACCGCGTTGTAAAGGTCGAGAGAATGAGAAAAGCTATACTCGAGGGAATTACCGTCGTGTTTGCGCGACCGCCTTTACCTGTCACGCCAGGTATATTACATTCATTTTAGTTATGCATTAATGCTTTCTCCTTTATTTATCTATTTTTAATTGGGATGTGGTTTTTCGGAACTTTCGAAATTTTTTCAATTTCTTAATAAGTTTCTAATAATTTCTAATTAATAAATTTCTAATTAAAATAATAGCCTTTAAAATTTAATTATGAAAAACATTGCGTTAATTATACATTATTATATCCCTTTTAATTACATTTACTTAACGTAATTTAATTAGTATAATATATTTAATATACATTTAATAATTTGATGTTATAATCACATAAGCTGTTAATAACATTAGCTATTGTAACTGAGAGAAAAAGGGACAGAGTTAATTTAACAACTTTTATAGTTTAGTTTAATTGGTTTATTTGATTAATAGAGAGAGAGAGATGCGCGAATTTTGATAATTGTTTTATCTTATATTTTTTTTTATTAATAACTCTTCCAGTTTCCTTAGCATCCTATGATCTTTCGTAATAGGATGTTTTCGAATGGAAGTAAAGCAAAAGCAGCTAATATTGCTTCGTGGGGTTCATCAATATAACCCTACGAATCTCAAAACTGCTATAAAATATATTAATAAAGAAACTCAATTCATATACTTTTTATATAAAACTGAAAATTGCTGCGACAATATTGAAGTTGTTAAAAAAGAAACGATTATGATATATCGATTACATCACAAAACTAAGATTATGTATATTTTTGAGAACAATTCAAATGTAGATATTACACAGAAAATTAATTAACATTCTATAAAGAAACTATTTGTTATAAGCAAATTGTTAAATATATAATAAAAACTAATCTTATTTATGAAACTAATATTCTTCTATATTCTAGATTTATTAAGAACTAATATTCTTCTATATAACAAAAATTATTTCTATATAGCATTTTAATTTTTCTACATTAATAATACATAATTTTTATCTATTTTTATTCGTTATATATCTGTATAATAATCTTATTTAATATTATTACAGGTATTCGTGTATCAGTTCCCTCCAATATTTTGCCTGCTAATTGTACTATTAACGACGGATTGATACGCGGTCGTGGCAGCGGCACATTACCGCAACGTGGTTTAATGCGTCGCCCAATCCCTTCGCGTGGTGGTCAATTGGAAATCGCTGGCGTTGTAGTAGGTCAATGGGGCCCAAATTACGGACAACCCGGTCGATTGCCGCAACCCTTGCAAGGACATCCTCGCGGACGGATTCCACCGCAGGTAAGGTATAATAGATCTCAATAGGGTATGTGATTGCAAGTAATTTCATAACGATGGCTCGATATCGTTGCGTGTATATGGAGTAAGAAGCACACCATGACGATATTCTGGACAGATTTTAGGGGAACGTTCGAGATATTGAGTAGTCCGCTTTCACTATTTAACGTCGCTGGTGTGATCGGATAATGCGTGCATTTAGGAAGGACATCACGTAAATCAATTTAATGCAGAGTTACTTGCTTATACAGTTTTTTATATAGTTTTTATATGTAGACGTTCGATACATCATGGAAATAAATCTGGAATCATGTACTTGAGAATGTATATTAAGCGGAGGATAGTTAATTTATCCTCGCAAATGTGTGTTGCTTTATTACATCGTTAGGATGAAAAAGAAATTATTTTGACATTATATTTATATGATGTTTTTTTTGTAGCATTGCGGTTTTGTATTATCGCATGTTTTTTTTATATGTAATATGGACACTGTTAAAATAAAGGTTTCTATATATTTTAATTCAGAGTATTTTAACTGGTGTTCCTTTTATGTGCATTCTTTTTAGGTAACATATATGTATATATATATATATTTTTTTTCTCTCTTTACGAAGTAATCAAAGCATGTATTTCTAAAGCATGTATTTAAATAGCTGAACAATATGTAATGAAATATAATATTCATAAAGTTACACATAATTGTAAAACATTATAAATAAAAACGACATATTTTTAAAAGTGAATTTTCTATTCGAGAAATATTTATTATAATATCATTCTTTTTTACTTATGTTTTTATAATAATTCAAATCACAAGTATGTGACTTTTTATTAATTATTCAACATTATATATGTAAACTTTTATTGATACATGATAATTAATTTGTATTTGCTATTATTAAAAACTAAAAGTAAGGTTTGTGAAACACTTTATGACACAATTTAAAATATCATAATATAAAACATAGTAGAAGCACGCCTGCTTCATTCTTTGGAAACTCTTAACAGATAAATAAATATTAACAACATTAAACAAAGAATTTCTTAAGACTATAAATATGATTACACAATTGTGTAGATAAATATTTGGATAAAAAAAGGGATTTAATAAAAAAAATGAATTTTTATTATCATTATTAATGAGAGCATATTTTTCTAAGAACTTACCTTTTGAAATTTGAATTTCCAATTTTACTGTAATTCAATTTATCCTCTTTGCATTCAATTTTGGAATCCGCGTTATCTTTTATTGAAATATATCCTTCTGAGAAATAATTTTAATGATTTTATGATAGTGATCATAAAAGATACGAGTTATAAACTTAAATTTTATTTAATTGAAAAAAACGATAAATTTACATAAATATATCTTTTAAAATGTAATTTAAAATGAGAAATGATACTGCACGTGCAACATCTTAAAATCATATATTATAGGTTTAAATATATTATTACATTTATCTGTCTGCATCATATCAGATCATATCGAAACATGCCGTGCTTACGAAAAACGATATTTCGAGTTTTTTTTTAAATATAAATTCTAGACTCATCTTCTGAAGCATTGATTTAAATAATCTAATAAGAAATTATTAGAAAATTATTAAGAAATATAACAAATTATATTTGGAATACATTACAATAATATTTTATTTAGATAACAAGAATTTTGTATGCATCACAATTTAGATAAATTGTGTTTTTGTAGGTAACTTCTATTGGTGGAATTAAATACGGTCTTCCACGTGGATTTAATCCAATAAACCGACCGACATTTCAAACACGCGGAGCTACCCGTGCTCCGATCGCTGGACGTGGCAAGAAGACTCAAATGAAGGTAAAAATATCTTGTAGGTATATGAATGAAAAAAAAAAATATCGGAGGTGACGGAAACTTAGAATGAATTTGGAACAACTATTATTTCGGACAATTGCTTAAATCGATAATATTTATACGTTGAGTAAAGTTTATAAACTTAGTGAAATAACAATTAATTCGAAATACATACACATATAAACATAATTTAAACGTAAGGTGTATTTCTAAAAACATATGAGATAAGAAAAATATTTAGAAGAGATAATATATACATATATGTATAATTATGTATATATTTAAATCATAAAAAAAGAAAATCATAAAAAAAGAAAAATATAATTCGGATAATTTTCTTAATAACAGTATATAGAAATTTTAAACACATTTTTATTAATTATTTAGGTGTCGAGCAAAAAGAAAACTACTGTTAAGAAAACCAAGGAAACAGAGAAAAAGGATATCAAAGGCCGTATTGATGGAATTACAGATTATAAGTAAGTATTTGAAGTTTTTTTTGTATATGTCAACATACCTTATAATCATTTATTGATCTTCACATTTATGATGATGCAAGAAAATCTTTTGCTTCATTATTCTTATTTTATAAAAAAAAACTTTTCTTTATTTTGATATTTTTTTTTACGTATAAATAATCTTTAATTTAATTTTTATTTAATAAAATCATTTTATGAATTATATAAATTATATA
>NW_017305485.1:3677982-3680109 GCF_001594115.1 Trachymyrmex septentrionalis
ATTTTTAGCGAAACTCAAATCGATAATCGTGCACTACTGACAAAAGACGCACTGCCAGTACCAGGTCAGTTTGATGATGCGGTGGAGAATGGTAAGGGTATGGAAAAAGGGCAGGGCGATGCACCGCTCGCTACTGCTGTTGCAACGGAAAATTAGATATTAAAAGAAAACTTCTCGAAAAATGACTGCAACCACTCCCAAATTATGACTCAAGACTGTTAACAATCTACTTATATGTTCTGAGCAATTGTGCACCAATAACATTTGGAATATCAGTCTTCAAAATTGTTATACAAAGATTTTGGGATAATTCTTTAATTACAAAATTTAATATTATTAAATTATTAATTATTATAAATTTATTAGTAAAAGATATCTTACTGCTTCTCCATTATAAAATTTTGATAGATATACTTTTCGAGGAAATGTGTACGATATCCGTAGATTATAGGATAATCAAAAATATAATTATTCTAATTAGATTTCTTTAAGTGTTCTATTTATTAACATTTAATGTCAGAACATTAGATTTATAATCAGTGACAGTTAGCTTGATTTAGAATGATTTTAAATTTATTGCAATTATATGTTTTTTGCTAAATTAGCTATGACATAAAGTCTAATAACTAGTCTAATAACTAATAAAAAATTAATATATTTCGAGCAAAATAGTTTTAGTTTCTAAATATTGGTAGCTATTTTTGAAAGCTATCTGATCATATTCTAAATGTTATGTGCACAATAGTTCTAAAGCTCTGATGGGTCCAAAATATTGATCTAATAATAGGAGACAAGAAATCTTTACAGTGTCTCGATAGCACGCGGCACGATGTAAGGATTTTACCTATTCTTGACGTATGCGATATATGATGTCCTCACTGCCAAATGTACCACTCTGTATAAGATAGAAAGACAAAAATCGTGCTTGTGCTAAAAAAACGATGCGAGCTAATTTTGCTCGTATTACCATGGAATGGAACTCGACTGATTAGTGTATGCATGCGCTAATTTTACTACTCAGAACAAATCGTCTCAGCTGCTATAAGTATTTAATTCTTAAGAAGTGTGATTATTTTTTTTACACGAAAATATATATTTTCCGGTATTATATGAAATGCTCGCTGTGATGTATCTCAGTGATTCGATCTGATTGACAAAGGAAGTAGTTTGACACGTGAACACACATACACGCCATATTATACATGATGACATTTAATTGATTTTTGTAGATAAGAATGATGTCAGACGGGATACTGAGATAATCATTAGCATATGGAGACTGATGCTTTTCATATAGGTAAAATATATATTTATATATATATATATATATACATATATTATTTAGATTATAATTCTCATGCAGTATATTATACGTAAGTTGTGCCTGTGTAAAGTGTGTGAATGTATTGTACCTGAGAGTATGAATATGTGAGAGAAATTGTTAATATAGAGCATATATAATTATAAGAATGAATGAGAAAGAGAGAGAAGGGGAGAGAGAGAGAGAGAGAGAGAGAGAGAGAGAGAGAGAGAGCGAAAGAAAGAAAGAAGAGAAAAAACGAGAATGTGTGTGTGTGTGTGTGCGCCCGCGCGCGCGCGTGCGTGAGAGAGAGAGAGAGAGAGAGAGAGAGAGAGAGAGAGAGAGAATGAAAAAGCCACGATAATGATGTATATAAACGTGGCACATTACATCGTTATAGACACGTATACATACGGATATGTTCACCGTATGTACATGTGTGTACGTAATCTAAATCATATATTTATTTGCGTTAGAGAATTGTGTGAACGGATTTCCTGAATGGAATTTGAGGTTTAGATACGATAATGTTTCTAACAACAGATTTGAAACATATCGTAAGGATATTTAATATAAAAGTGTTTGTTGTGAAGTAATCTTTACGATATGTCTCATATTGTTTGAAAAATATGCTACATTAGCATGTGCTACAATTTATTACACAATTTATTAGAAACATATAGTTTATTAAATTTATGTTGACAATATATTGTGTGCATTACAATATATTATTATGATATAAATATTATTTATATATTATATATATAAATATTATATAAAACAAATATATACACGATTTGGAAATTTCATATAAAATAAATATTCCT
>NW_017305485.1:3680209-3686506 GCF_001594115.1 Trachymyrmex septentrionalis
TAATAATTTGTTAAAAATATGTCAAATTAGTTGTTAAATATTTGAAAAATAAAAAATTAATTTTATTACATTACAAAAGCGAGCTTTTCTGTGCATACCTAGTGTAGCATATTCCCAGAAATATTCTTCGTTTAATTGTACATATGAACAGTTGCTTTATAAGTGACGCAGTGTGATTGATATGGTGTATATATAGAGTCCAGGTGCGTATATATTTATTACGCATCGGAATAGGAGATGATTATGTTAAAAATATGCTATTTATGTGTAGAATAGTCTAAATGACTTTCTACCAAAGATCATCGGAGTTTAAAAGAGATAAAAACAAGGGTTCTTTTATCAATAGAAATGATATATAACAGCGAAATAACAAGACAGCACGACAGAACACGATTATTAAAATAAGTAATGAAGACGAGGCAGACACGTGTCTAAGACATGTGTACGAAAATGATTAAAGTGAGTAAAAAGAGGAAACCATTTATTGAGATAATATAATGAGATATGGTGATAAGATAAAATGTTATATTTTTGTAGATTTGTTATTGCGTAAAATGCATTAGGACAATGAGAAACTTTATATAATTTGAGTAAAATGACAGTTAACGAGTCTGAGAATAGTTAAAGGAGCAAGATCCTGTGAGAGAAAGAAAGAGAGAGAGAGAGAGAGAGAGAGTGAGAGAAAGAGGGATAGAAAGAAAGACAGACGGAAGTGCTTTAAATGGCATGTTAAGAAAATGACATCCGCGGATAAATTTTACTGAAAAGAAAAAAAAAAGAGGAAAAGAGAGTCCCATGTTCTCCTACATTTCCGAAGCTCTCAGTTTCCTGAGTTGCGTGTAGGAACAGGAAAAAAGATATATAACATATATATATATATATGAATAACAGAGATGAATTATAACTAATAATGTCAGCTTCGATATGCGCTGAGCATATGTGAAAAATAATTCGACTGTTTTACACGATGCATATGCGAAGTAATCAACATTTGCTTAACGTATTTGTCACGATGAGCGTTGGTAAATCATACGTTTCACGGATACATGTAATATGATTTTATAATCACTCGAGTCTCATAAACGACTTATGATTAGCGTACGAACGCTTATGATTACTTTGCAAAGTACGTTGCAATGCATGATCGCTGATACGATATTCTTTTTTGAAAACGTAAATTTCGAGAATTGACAATGCCGTTCGTTTTGAACGCGTATATATATAATATACACATATACACACATAATACATATAACACGTACTAGCGAAGCCGACCTTCTTGAATCTGACGAAATACGAATTTGAGAGTAAAACGCCACTTTACGCTTTTACGTAAAGATAGATGATTTTCTTTCTGAGAAATCGAACTCTTGATATATATATATATATACCGGATATAAAACAAATAAAGACACAAATAATGATGTATGCAACGTGATCAGTTGCTGCTGCACTGATATGAGTATGCAACAATATAATAAAACGTGAAATAATTTAATGTAAACGCGAAGCGTAATACAAAAACGATAAAAAAAAGGAATTCAATATTGAATACAACAGAAAGCAGAAATGTTGAAAACAAGGAAAACTCGCATAAAGCATTAACGACGTAAAAAACAGGCGCGTTTTCGCAATTCAGAGCGTAACTGCCTGGCTTTTCGTTGTAATAAGTAGAAAAAGTGGGGCCCACGAAAGTCGTCTATGATAATACCGAGACATACCCATTAAAAGTTATAAATAATCTATCGTATTTTATGAAATAACAATCTATATTGATCTTCGAAACATTGTGTGTTGTGAACAGATAACTAAATAACAGAAAAATTAATTGTACACCAAGTAAATGCTAAACTCTCGATAATCTTGCTGAAATGACAAAAAACCATTGTAATGAAGAAACGGTTAAATGAATATCGCACAGAATTCATTTTTTACGATCTACGTGCCGCGCGTAATGTACTGCAAAGCACGTTGTCATGAGATAACACGCTCGATTTTTCGAAGGAAAACAGCTATTTTCATTTCGTTTCAACCACTTTTTTAGCACAGAATATTATACTATATGCTGCCAAGTATAGGATTCTCATTAACACTTTTAACGTATATTTATCAACAGTTATATCCTTTATTCAAAGAAAAGTCCCGCTTTCTTATATATCTTCTGTACGTTTACTGTCCTCCTTCTTTTTATGTCTTTTAGAGCCTTAGGTTGCCTTGCAGGAATCTTGAAAAAAAGAAAAACTATTTAATTTTCAATAACTTGTTTTAAATGCTAGATTAAAAATAGAAAAGAAAAAAAAATATATATTGTATATTTACGTTTCTCATATACTTTAGATGTATACGCAATGAGATGGGCGTCGTGTTACGCGTATACACGTGTGTTCTTCTTATCTTTTAACTTCTAACTGTAGCCCGTACGAGTAGAATTGAACTTCTCATAGCGATCCGACGTTAAGCATAATAATGAAAAAGAAAAAAAAAAGAGGAACCACCTCTCTGAGTTATGCGCACTTGACAATTATAAATTTTAAGTTTTCCTTAACGTAGTTTTGCTTATATACGTAATATGAGATATAAACTAAAATAACGATAGCGAAACGCAAGTGTAATGTAATAAAGTAAAAAAGTAAAAAAAAAAAGAGATATCGATGTAGATGAAAAAAAAACGCATGTGGGCCCCGACACACATCTTATATATTCTTATTAAATATTACATAACATATAACTACGCTATTATTTTTCATAGGGAAGGAAAAGATTACACGCATACGCGCGATAACATGTATACTTGATAATTATTAGTACGTTTGTTTTCCCGTTCTTTTTTTTACTTTCTCTTCTTATATCCGAAGGAAGAAAAATATTAAACGATGCGAAAGCGCATGGGATATATATGTGAAAAAGGAAGGAAATATACGCGTATATTACTATTTACGTGGATGTATTTGTGTGAGAGAGAGTAAACGCCCTTTCGAATTTTTCAACTAACAATAAGATAAATTGCCCTGTGTTCGGAACTGTCGCTTGAGTTACCAATTTATGAAGAGAGAAAACGGGAAAGAAAAAGAGGGCGGAATCCGTTCGTCGATCCGAAAAAAATTATACATGCGCTCAGCTGTTATTGATGATTATATAATTTGACTTCGGTGGGTCGACGTACGTTGCAAGACAATGCGGTGCATAATAAAAACTGTACCTACATTTCGAATCGCTTTTTTTCAGTGCTATTATCAGATGGATATTAGAGAGACAGAGAAAGAGGGAAACGTAGGATCTCGCGACGAGTATAAAGAAAAAAAAAGATCAAATCCCTTAAGTAGAATGAAAAGTTTGTCCGCACAGGAAAGAACATTATATTTGTAGCACGTGATCGTTTGTGGTAATTAATTAGCCACCGGTGGATGCCGAGAGTTCGCCAATTCGCACGTAGCCGACCCATCCGCGGTCCTCGCATTTATATAAAACGCAGCTGCATTGATGTATTCTTGTTGGATTATTAATACCATTGTAAACATTGTACTGTTGTAACATGTACCCCATTCATGTCTGGTGTCGAGCAGAGCTGATTCTATGCTTTCGCTAGTTAAAAAAAAAAAAAAAACGAGGGATCGTGTGCACAAGTTTCTGAGTAATTATAATTCGTACAACTTCCGTGATCCTACGTAGGGGATATTACGTGATTTAACAGAATAAAGAAACGGAGCAAAGGAGAAGAAAGGGTAAAGAGAATCAGTACTGGCGAGAACACGAGGCAGAACCGAAAAAAAAAAGATTATCGTAACTCTAAAGACACATTTAAACTACTTTTTAAAAAGCGGATACATATTTGGAGAGTAGCAGGTAAATAATTAATATAAATGTAGTGGCAACTCTATATAATATTACTGCAAAGAGAAAAAAAGAAAAAAAAGATATATACAATGATTATTCGAAGTATAAAATGCGAAACGCACTCTTAATGGATGTTATAACGATTTAGAAATATTTAAATTGCATTATTAATACTTGCTGTAAATCTGGCTTTTGGAACACAAGTGCTCTACCTTCCTACCTCAGGAAATTTTCTTTCCTAGAGAGACGGAGAGAGCAGTTGATCCAATTGGCAGATACATTTAAGTTTCCTCCTTTTTTTCAAGAGCATAATATTTAACCCTTCATTTAACTTCTATAAACGCATCCTCTCACAACACACATACACACGCAAAATTAGAGTATTTAAGATTTGTAGGATCCTCAGTTCAATTTATAAAGAAGCCATGCGCGACATGTGCAGCTTTTGTAAACAATAACGAACTTTAAATCGAGTCCTGTAAGAAAGCTCTTAGCACGAGTAGAGAGATTGAGAGAGAGAGAGAGAGAGAGAGGAGAGAGAGAAGGTGAAGAGAAAGTTTGGATATGGTTGGCTGATATTTTCGGAAGTTTAATGATTTATTGAAAACGTGTTGTCATGTCTTGAATACAATTAAAAGAATATGAAAAATTACATCTCGAGTAAATATTTGACTTCCTAATCCACTTATATTATTACAATTGCATTTATGTTATCCATATTATTTATTTATTTAGGATTATATTTTATCCACTTATAAATGCTCTATACAAAAGAGCGGCATGCAAAATGTTCCTAACAATATTAGCTATTATAATATAGCTTATTAAAAAGAATATAAAGACAGGAAGTGTGAAGAGTTACACGAAAAGTTGATTGTAATACTTCATTATAATATTGTTGTTTATATGAGAATTAGTGTTAAATTTAAACGTTCAATAAATAAAAAAAGGACCTTATTATCATAAGGCAGTATGATTTATCATTTTTTTCATTGTACTATTATTATTGAGTATATCACTTATACAGCTTTCTGAGAGGACTACTAATCCCCTCACTTACTGGATAGATATAAAGTTTTTTCTTGTACTTTTCTATGTCAATAATATGATGATTTGTAATTTCCTTATTCTGTTCATTGGTTATATATTCCAAAACAAAGTATTGCGCTTTCTTGCAATCTTCGGCATCTACAACATTTAAAAATTTTAATTCTTTTAGTAATTTAAGTATAATCCAACAAAAAAGATGGAAGATAAAAAATGTTACAAAATAAGAACTAAAAAAACAATTACAAATGTAAATTGGATCGATTAATCTAATCAACTAAGAGAAATCCTATTATCGTCAAAGCAGACTTTAATGTTTAAATATTTTGGTGTTTTTTTTTTTTACAAAAAGTTATTTACTTACTATTTGCTTCCTTGACTGCACTTTCTTTCGGATCGGTTCCTACCACATGCATGCTCAATTTTCTGAAATTACTTCCGTTCAACGTGTGCTTTGTGGACCATTCTCTTAGTTCGTTCATCTTTATATCTTTTATTGCGAGTACTTCCCTCTCGAGTCTGTCAAACATATATTGCCAATGTGTGATCTCATGCCAGTTTCTATTAACTTCTTCTTCAAGATCAATATCGGCACATTGCTTTAATTTTCTTAGTGCCTCCTTAGCATCATCTAAATCTTCTTCTGAGAATTCTTCCAAAATCTTATTAAAAGATTTTAAAAATTCTTCGATCCGCTGATCCACATGTTCGGTTGTGTATTTATCTGCCTGAGTGTGAACGGTAATGGAATATCCTAAGATTCCGTTGACATCTCTAAGGACGCAGGAGACGTCATAACCAAGCTGTTCTTGAGTTCGCAACCGATTGAATAACGGTTCTTCCATTATCATCTATAAACAAAGTGCGGATGAATGTGATGCAGATAAAATCAATCGCGATAATAAAAGATGTTATTCATATATAATTTTACAAATAAATTAACTGAAGATTCCATGCATTAAAAATATATGAAACTAAATTATTTAATACTTACGATCATCAGATCGATCAACACTGATAATTCAATCGATTTGACACCAGCTTGATAATAATTTGTTATTACCGAATTTGCATCAATTTTGTTGATATTTTTCAACTTGCAATAAGACGTGCCCACTGGTATCTGAGTGACTCTCATCTGCGGTATCATACTAGAAATCAAGGGACCGCAATTAATTATTTCAACACATTTGTGTACGGTATCGATCGCAGCGTTCTGTGTCATGTTGCCTTGCACAAGGCACTGAATGTACAAATGATTGGTGAAGAATTTCACAAAACCTTGGAATTCTTCAAAATTGATACCACGTAGAGCAGTGTGCATATCAACGTGTGTGTAATGGGAGAGTTTCAATATCCATAATCTCATATCCCTGTATGAAAAAGAATAAAGATTTATATATATATATATATATA
>NW_017305485.1:3686606-3692293 GCF_001594115.1 Trachymyrmex septentrionalis
TTTATAGTTATTGCTTAAGATAACTATGCTTGATAATTATGCTTGATAACAAATAGCCAGTACCTAACGAGTTTTCCAGGTTTTATAAATGTATTGTAATATGTTTTAAGTTGTTGCACTTTGACAATTTCAAATAAATCCTTTGTAACAAGGGTTGGATACTCCACCATGTATTTTGCAATAGCCATCAATAAGAGCTACAATATAAATAAATCATTGATACAACTCGAAATTATATTTGCAATTCCAACGCACGCTTTGAATGAATACTTACTGGCAGTTTTTCGTTAAATCCATTCATTTTTATTGTGATACCTTTCTCACTAACACTGATGTTATAATTAAATCCAGCCGCTATAGCAGGATATAATTCTTCAATTAATAGCAGTTTTAGTACATTGCAGTACATTTCCATGAGAGCTGCACTGAAATATCATTAATGTGCAAGTTTTTTTAATAAACACAAATGATTATCATAATAAAAATCATAATATTGATAATTATAAGTTATTTAATAATTATAAGATATTAGTACATAAAATGACAGAGCACTATTGCAACGTAATATTAAATTTTACATACTACTTACTTTGCTGGCGACTGAAGTCCCAGAGGAGAAATAAAATGAAAATTCATATAGCATTCTGGCAAACGAAACTTTGGATCCGGCCGATACCAAATCTCTGACAGAGTATTAGAGTATAATTTTACAGGATATTTCGGTACTTCCGCTGGTAACGGTATTAAAGAAAAGTCGTTGGTAAGGAATGTATTCTCTAATGGTAAATAAAAATCTGACAATGGCTCGATAGATTTCCAGCGTTCGATCCATTCCTTTGATATTTCGATGTCTGTATACTTGGTTTGGAACCACGGCTCGACTTTATTTAATTCGAGATAGTCAAAATCTTCGTTAAAAATCATTATATTCACAGTCTCTGGCACCAAATAATCCAAACATTTTTGTATAGCTTCTGGATTATACTCAGAATAAAGCTCGTTTCCAGTTATATAATCGCGCGACGGATAGAAGTGCATACTCTCACACAAATCTTCAACGTAATCCGCTGGATCCTCTTCATCGGCAAATCTAAAAAAGTCTCCAAGTATAAGTGGCGTCTCATATTTAACATTATTCTCTTTCAATCACATCTGTTTCGCACATTTACTTCTACAATTGGTTTACCTAAAATTATTTTCTTCTATCTGATAAATTTCATCGTAAATTCTTTTTTGTGGACCCTCCCTCTTCAATAAATTGATAAAGGAAAATATCGCATCTAGAACTTCCTCCAGATGTTGTTGTCCCTCATAGGAGAGTACTATAGTAATCTTTAATAACGCATACATGGAGCTGTGTTCGAAACCGCTTTCAGTGCTACCACTGAATATATCGAGACTCCACATTTTTTTTCGTAAATAACTAATTAAGGAACCTTTTCCTTCGTGCCCAATAATCCATGAGATATATTGATGTGGTTTACTTTTGTATAAATGAAGTAGCGAAGGCATTGCCCATGTTAGTTCCAGCTGTAAAAAAATAATTTTCACGATTTAATATATTTATTCAGTTTTACTATAACTTTTTTTGAATCTATTCAAGTTACGTACTTGGCTAACATCTTTAAAAGGTTTAACTTTATACATTTTTCGAAAAGCGGGAGTATCAAAAGTAACACCGTCTTTAAATGCGGTAAAGTCATCAGGAGGTAGGCCATTACTTGGTATATCAGCAAAGTACATTATGACATATTTTTCCAATGTGTCCAGCGGTAGTCTCGCCTAGAGAAAAAAACGTATTATGTTATGAATTAACTATATTTGATAAGTAATTAACAGTTCTCGTCAGTTTTAACGATGTTACCTGTACAGCTAATTTCATTCTGTGAGCGCTATAATGGCGCTTTCTGAATTTGTGTAGTTCTTCGTATAATTTATCATCCTGTACATTATCGCGCAATGTTATTAAATTGCCCCAAATAAACTTGTTGGCTGGATGATCATTTCGCGCGAAAGAAGAAAACAGTTGTTCTTTTCTGTTCTCGTCACAAGGTAAGGCCAACTGAAACTCTACATAAGCATGACATATCAAGACTGCAAGTGGCAGTAACAGTATTACGATTATGATTTATATACCGCTTTCTACGGCCTCTCGCTCCCGCGTGATGGCATCTTTCTTCATTAAGGGTTTAATAAAAAATTGAGCAAAACGATCGAGAGCTGACGACAAGTGTTTCTCCTGGATATCGAAGTAAAATGTTGTATGCTCGCAATCCGTTGAGGCATTGGTAAAACCACCACGCTTACTGATAAACGCATCAAAATCGTTTTCCTACAAGACAATACACATTTAGATATAATAATAAATGAATTTTATAACAAATTCATACATGTATCATGTTTTAATACTTGAGGATATTTTTCAGATCCCATGAAAACCATATGTTCAAGAAAATGTGCCATGCCTTGAACCTCTGGTGGATCACTGAAACTGCCTACTCCCACACATAGACCACATGCAGCCTGTAAAAAATATATATGCACATCACACATTGTACATAGAATGTTAAATAGAAAATTAAACACAGACAATGGAATGAGAGATAAACAATTTTTAATTGAGATATACACATATTTCTAAATGAATCTGTATATAGACTCTCTTGTAGGTAGTACATAAAATGTTTCAAACGAAAATTCTTGATAAAATTGATAATATTAAGCCTCGAGGGAAATCTTTTCATAATTTTATAGGTTTTTCGACAACAAATTAAATTACAACAAATTTTTTATGCTTATATGTAATAAATTGGCGCAAAAGGTATATTCTAAACTGTAACAATCTTAAAATGTCTTATTCGTACTTTTTTTTCGTCTCTCTTAACTCGTTTAACTGAAGAACTATCGTCATCGTCGTCATCGCTTATGTCACCTTCATCTTCGTCTTCATTATTTTCTTCATTCTCTTCACTACTTTCCTCATCCTCAGTTTCATCTTCGGTAGATTCTATATTAATATTCAAAATAACAAACTTTATAAATGCAGATAATTATTATATGTATATAATATATATTAGGTTGGCAAGAAAGTAAGTGTTTTTTTAAAAGACATCTATCAGTAAAAATCACAATTACTTTCTTACCAACCAATATAAATATATCTTGATAGAGTAAAGTTTCAGCTTTAAGAATCTCTTTTTTAAATTGCGATACGACAATTTTTAACGGAGTTATGAGTAATTAAAGTCAAAATGATCCTTTTATTTAATCCGCGATAACTCAGTAACCAAAAATCGTAGGAATATTTAAAAAAAAAATGATTTTGTAAGGGAAGTATCAAGGGAAGTATCATCTTTCACGATAGGTAGTAAAAAAAATTTCTCAAATTTTCTCAAATTTGTTTTAGGCACATTACAAACCCATGAAGTGAGAAGAAAATTTTCCGTCTTTTTCGACTCGTAGTTTTTAGTATGTAAAAATTACCAAACTCATATAAACTTAAAAAATGTAGTAAGCTTTTAAAAGTAGAGATTTCAAGCTTTAAAACCCTTTTTTTAAATTTAAATTTCATTCATTATTGACAAAGCTATTGTATATACAACTTTGAGCTAAAAAAAAAGCAATTACTTTCTTGCCCACCCAATATGTATATATATACAAGACATATTTGGAAAGTAAGATTACAACATTTTAAAAAATCGAAAAATGAATATTTATTAATAAAACTTATATGACATATTACACAAATAAAGCACTATTTTCTACGTAATCGCCATTTAGTTCCAAGCATTTGGTGAGCCGTGGTATCAACTTTTGTATTCTTGTGTCACACGTTTCTGCCGCCACCTCTCAATGGCGATTACGTGGAAAAATAAAGCTTTACTTAATAATATATTTATATATACTGGAAAAATGGAAACAATACAGTTTTGTCAATATAGTTTTGTTGCTAAAATATTATTGATTAGCTTCACATTTCAAAGTAAACATGAGAAAATTATAAAATAGTAAACAAAATATTTGGAAATCCAGAAAGGACACCTCAAAAGAGCTTGGGAATCTCTAGGAGATTTACCTATTCAATTTACATACACTAATTCTTATAGACTCCTGGACGTTTTCTTCTTACGAAAAGTAAGTTTATCTCGTGGCCATATATATATAAAAAAAAGACAGATTTTGCTCAATTTCTGTTATCAATCTACAGTTATGTCAACAAGTTCTGCTTGGTTTCTGCTTGCACTCTACTGCCAGGTTATGCAGCAGACAGTTCAGTTTCTGTTATCAATTTGCTGCATAGCATGTCAGTAAGCTTTGTCATAATTTTGAGAAGTTTTCTGACAATGTTTGATGTTTGATAGTATAAACTCTATGTACAATTTGTTGTCTTTTCTGCAATAAAAAATTGGTAGCAGGCTCTGCTCAAAATTAGTCTCCACAAGTTTCGTTATCAGGATACATAATATATTATTTTTAATAAATTGGCGCAATAAGTTATATTATCAGATGTCTTACCTTTATCCTGATCATCTGGATCCTGAGAAGCGCAAGTTTTTGAATGTATATCGGATATTAACAAAGCCGTTAAACCATTTGATAATTTGATGACTCTACATTAGGAAGATAAAAACACACAATAATAATATAACAAATCAATAAGAAAGTTTATCATATAACCCTAACATTTCCTTAATAAAAAGTAACGTCTCTAAAAAAATTATCATTAGATAATGTTCTTCTCTATTTCAATCGAAAAAAATGCTTAATTCAATCGAAGGAATGTCTGACTCTGCCTTACCTGTATTCTTTTTTATCGTTCTCCGATTTGATGGGCGGTTCCAAATATTCGACCTGATGACCCTCATCGTCACCGGTCGTATACTCCATCTCTGGCATTATATTGACACAGGGGAAATCAGAATGGAAATTAGGTCGGTTGATAGAATACAATCCAATCGGAAAACTCACAATGGGATTTTGAATAGTTTCTAACTTCCTTTTCTGCACAATTTTCCTTAGCAATCTAACTGACACATGTCTACATACGCGTCTGACAATGGCCAGTCGTTGTTGAAAAAAGTAGAGAGCACATGTCATGCGCTCGACGGTTCTGTACGATCTGTGACAAGTCTGAACATTATCGAAATCGATATTCAGGTTTCTCATCTTTTTCTACGTTTCTAGGGAATTTCAGCATACTCATTTAAGTTGCCTATTCATTTAAAATTGTATTTCGTAATTTAAATAAAAATATCATTTATATAATTATAAAATAATAGATTTTACTCACTTCGGTTTCTGTTATTATGTACTGTTCGCAGATTCTATTATTATGTTAGCAAAATTTCTTTTGACATTGTATCGATAAAATGTAAGACGCTACTTTTTAAATAAATTTTCGAATCGTTTAACAAATTACTCGCATATACTATTCTATTTGACTTGCTGAATTATTAATAATATTAATAAATATTAGCCCCAAAATCATTGTCTAACAATAGTTAAAGATGCATTATTAATTAAATTCTCAATTAAAAATAATACTATATATAAATAATTTGCTAGCATATAAGCATGAGTGGAAAAGAATAATAATGTAAATAAAATTTCTACCATTTATTATTATAAAAGTAAACATGTTATTACAAGTGTCAATTAATTAATAATAAAAGTATTATAATATTCAA
>NW_017305485.1:3692393-3702315 GCF_001594115.1 Trachymyrmex septentrionalis
TAATAATTAACATTAATAATGTAAAATATCGTATTTATTATCAATAAAAAATATGAATATAACATTAGCATCAAATAATGATAAATATTTTAATTATATTAAAAACAAATAATAATATTTATCACATCACAATATTATAATTAATTCTAATTATTCTAAAATTAGTAATTAAACTTAATATTAATAGTATAAAATATAATGCAATATATTGTAAATCACAATAATATGCAACAAACATAAGTTAAAAATTAAAAATATTAATCCTAAATTATGTTCTAAGACATTATGTTAATATACTAACTTACATTGCCATTTATACTAATAGAAAAAAAAAGAGAAATCAGAAAGTTTACATAAAATTATTCTGATTTTCAATTGTGACTTTCAATTGTACTAAAACAGTTCTAGTTCTGATTGTTCAGAAATATTATTTGTACATCAAAGCAATCTTAGTCTGCTTGTCTTTATTCTACGATCATATAATTGGATAAATATCACTAAAAAATACCTATAATATTAAAAAATTAAGAAAATTGCACAAAAAAATGTTTGATATTAATAGATGAAGTCATCAAATACCAGAGAAAAAGTTTTTAATAAGATATTGAGTAAAAAAATAAATTAAACATTTTCTGTCAAATAAATGTAAAAATAATAAAGACTATATAAAAGTGATAAGAATGCAGTAATGAGACTCGAAATAAAAAGATACATTAATAATCCAATAACTAATTTCTGAAAACTGAAAATATGCAGATTTAACAATACAGATCTCATGAAACGTTTTATATGGCAAAATATATATATCATCTTATTAATTCCAGACATAAGCATCAATCTAAAATTTATATTCAATGAACGTAAATATAACAATATAACAATGAAAAAAAAAATTAAAATTTCATTATTCATTGTTTCCAGTGTTTCTGATATTTCTGTGATGGCCACATGCATAAATTTAATTTGCTGTTCTATTCTGTCCATAGTCTTTTTCGAAATATTGTATATCTGAAAATGATTGTTTCTATTATATATGAGTATATTATATATACGTATATATATATATATATATATATATATATGTATATGTGAATATGTGTGCGCGTGCGGGTGAACATGTGTATCTATCTACAGCTTTCTTCTATATTGTATTGTATTTCTATTTATTGTGTATTCACTCATCCATAAAAAACATAAAACAAAAGCACAACTAGAAGTTAGTAAATATGTACATAAATGGGCAGTATATAAATTCTTTTCTTCCTCATGAGATATAAATAATTCTGCATGAATATTATACATATATAATAAAATTTACCTCTTCTTTGACACTTTCATCTAGTATTTCTAAAATTTCATTTTCTGGTATTTCCGATTTTTCTTTATTAGACATAACGCTTCCCTTCAAATCACTTGGCATAATTTTTTGTATCTAAAATCAATTATTTCGATAAATTATCATGGATAATAAATACGATCCAGTTTTACTTTATAAATTTGCAACGTAATTCAAATATAACATAATCACTTGTTAGAGTGATTAAATTAAAATACTATATATGTGTATAATATATACATATATATAGCATACAGCATTTGAAGGAAATAAATAATTTGAATAGGATATTTTAAAAATAAGTATATTTTTTTAGGTTTCTAAAATATACCTTTTCAAGTCGTTTTTTTCGATTAGCTAATTTAATCTGAATGGTTGATATTATTAATTCTTTCTTCAGATATGTTACGAATTTATTTAGAATCTGAAACAAGTTATTTCAATATTCATTATCATTTAAGTCACATTTACAGTTATGTATCAACAAGGAGACTTTTGTTAAAAGTAAGAAATGTAAAAGAACAAGCAAGATAAAAAATAAATACTATATATATCAGCAAGAACAATGACTAGAAGTCTAATAACATGATAAAAATAATACGGGCACACTTGAAAAGATAAATTAATTGGACCAAACTATTCTGCCCGCATATCTGTTTGCACATTTGCTGATATTTTTTTATTAGTTAGATATATGAATTATATATTAAATGAGATACATAGGAGAGCTATATTATATATTATGAGATCTTAGTTAAAATATATTAATTATATTATGAAACTTTTGGACTCAGAAGGCTCTGTTAGTAAAAAATGAATAAAGTATGTGATTTACCGTGTTCTCTTGATTTTCAATATTTCCATGATTAAGAATAACAGTTAATGCCGCAAACGCATTGACTTCTCTATAGAAAAAAATAACGAATGTATATAACAAACCAAGTAGCCTGCAAAACGCTTATACACTTTTTTAGCGCTTACTTAAGGTCTTGGCGCTGTACGGGTTACTTGGAAATGTGTTACGTATATTTTTAATATTGTACATATTTATCATACATATATTAATACAAACGTTTTATAAATTTATAATTTTGAAAAGAGATATCATACTTGGGTTTTATTTTTTCGAAATTCTCCAATATATATTTCAATATTTCAATGTTCTTTGCATGCTTTGCGATAATACGAAGGAAAATATTAACACGATCATTGATTTCTAATGTTACATTGTCCGTCATCTTATTTAAATATATTTGAATAATATTAGAATTTTCAGAGCAGGTCAAGTATTCTAAAATTTTTTTATTATGTTCCTTTTTAGATATTTCCAGCACTTTCATCCAAATAGAATCGTTTGCTTTTATCAAACCTTTACAGAATGTCCAGTCTTCCCACCATGGCAAAATTCTACAACATATAAAAAAGATAATAAATAACTTATCTTGTATAAGACTTATCAAATGCGAAGATATGCAACATATAAAAAAAATTTAAGACTAAAAAATTATTAGAACTATTATATTTATATATACTTATGCTTTTCAGGATTGGCAAAATGCCATTCTAATTTAAATTTGGCATTATTTCTGCAATCAGAATCACCGAGAACACATGCCCATTTTGCAATTTCTTGTCTTAAACATTTAGTAAAATCATGCTCGTTAGAAATTTCTTGGTATCCTATCTTCTTAAAAAGTGTAGGCAAAATGTTACGCATCTTTTCCTAAAAATTATTAAGTGAACTAATTATATGAACTTTATTATTTATATCAATATTATTTCGTTAAGAAAACAACGTGTCAAATGTATATAAGCAGCGATCGTAGAGCACGTTATCAGCAATATTTGTATCATACTATCCTTCTTTCATGTCTAATGGACAACGAAAATAGAATGACACAAATAGCGCTAATAGCGTCTTCCAGAACAGCTATAGTATTGTCATTGCATATAATATATACTTAAAAACTGTTAATTATTAATTATAGTAAAGATTATTATTCATTTATAAAAATTTCAAATGTAAAGAAATATTATAAAAATTTATAAATAAAAATATAAACATTTAATAATTTACTATTACAAATCCTATTCAAGTAACATGATTCTTAGCGAAACTTCTTTAATCTTATCTCTTACAAAATTATTTTGTATTATGATATTATAAACTATAATTATTATTCACAAACCTATTTTAGATAATTACGTTTTAGATAGCAGATAATTTGTTGTTATTTAAAATTATTATTTAGAAAAAAATTATATAATTTTTAGATAGTAACTTTAAATTATGCGACGTAGTAGTGCAAACAACAAATATTATAATGTTTATAAAACATATTAAGTGTCAATATATTTTATTGACGAAATTTACTACATACCTCAAGTCCAATTTCCGAAAATGGAATAAAAATTGACAGATATTCAAAAGCTTTGATCATAGGGTACCATGCTACATAATCTGTCTCTCGCGATAGGTAATGGCTAAGATTCCAAAATGTAGACAAATTTAATGATTTCTCTTCTATTACAAGATAAAACGCATCGTCAAGAATTTGAGCACGATTGAGAACATGTATGTTTTTATAATTGTCAGAATTTAAATAATAGGCGATTCTTTGCCACATTGTTGAATCATAATTAACACGATAGTAGCCTGTCGTACAACAAATAAGAATATTATTGATCATTACAGATTCATTACAGATTAATTTCATAAAACAAAAAATAAATATGTATGTTTTTTTTTCAAATACTGCAAACAGTACATATTATACATCTTTAAAAAAGATTTTAGAAGCAATTTGCAAGGATATTAATTTATCATTAATATGTATAATTGCATATTACATTGCTCATGACAGAGTTTGCTATTGTTAGATACAGGAAGTGTCAAATCATACGGGGACCTAACTTCTGTTCCACATATACACAAACATGTAATATACAAAAAATAAAACACATTTTACTTTTCAAAGATAAATCTTACAGAATATTATAATATTATGTTTTTGTAAATATTCCAAATTAGCATTAATAAAAAAAACAAATAATATAATAATAATATTAAAATTAATAATAATATAATTAAAAATAAAAATATTAAAATTAAATTATGTTATAGAAGTAAATATACAATATAATTCACAAAGTTATCAGTTAATACTTACCAGTTTGTTGCAAGTTAAGTATAATCCAATCAAATTGTGTAATATTTGAAATAATTATTTGCTGAACATTTGGTGTTAGCCAATAGCGAGGCACAGTGTCATTGAAATTGAGTTCTGTTTGTGTAGTATAAGTTATAGGTATCCACCATGTGTTTTTTCCCTGTGATATTATTATATTGCCACTTGGGCTCTCTCGAGTCACATTTACCACAGGGTACTGACTTGTCGTTATCCATTTACTCATCATGCTTCTTAAGTTAGACAGATATTTAGAACCCGATTCAATGTGAGCAGTTTGCAAAGCCATCCATAAATCATAGTCAGAATTTGCAGAGCTAAGTTGACTAAATCTTTAAAATTTAATTGATATCAAATATTATAACAAATTACAATCAGTTTTATATAATTAATAACGTAATTTATCTGTTTTTTTTTATACAATTTATAGTATAATTTATACATAAATAAAGGATTTTTATACAAATTTTATATTTTACGTAGACGCTTTTACAAAATGACTAAAGCTCGATCTAAAAGTTGGAATCCATTAGCAGTAAGTCAATTAAATAACGAGCCGCTGGTAAATGTATTAAATGTACCTCAGAACAAAGTAATAACATCATATAAGATGAATTAATTTCTATTTAAAGTTACTACTCACTTCATGTTAAAATATTTATCGATCCCCTTCTGAAATACCATATCAGTAAGCATATGTTGAAGCATGCGAAATATAGCAGGTGCTATAAAAATTGATAATATAAACTGTTATAAGATATATATAAAAATAATAAAATGAATTTATTTTAGCGTAAATTTGTCGAATTTAATTAATTTCGTTATTTAAAATAATTTATTATAAGTTTTAATACATTTTTCATTTTCGAAGTTAATTGCAAAATAAAAAGATTACAGACAACTTTCTTTAAGGATATGAGCCATTTTCTTGCATTTATATTCAGATGAAAGATAAAGAGAAAATGTAAATGCGCGCGCGCGTGTGTGTGTGTGTGTGTGTGGTGTTTGTGTGAAAATTTATGGAGTTATTTATTCAACTTTACCTTTGATATAAAAAACAGAAGTCAAAAGCAAATCAATATCAGCAATGTCATTAATTTCTTGCTGAAGAGATTTCATAAGGAAGTGAGTATCCAAGTTAAGAGAATCATGTTGAATCTGAACTACAAACAAATCTGATACTCGAGAATCTGGAAAAATCTAGACATAATGATTCTTAATATGATTGAATTAATATTCAATCAGAAAAGATGCTCGGCGTAATAACTCATAAACAACATGCGTCTTTATATCACAAACATACGTTAAAGACGCACGAAAGTTATCTTTTAAAGACGCATTTATTTAGCTATTTACATTATTGACAATATCTACATTTAATACCAAAATAACAACACATTTATTATTATAAATAATTTTACTTTTTGTACCATCATTAATTTTAACTTATTATTTTGATTTAAATATGCTATTTTCTGGCTTTTTTTATATTTCAGTTTTTACAAAAATTAGGAAAAATTGGAATAGTCGATATTTTATTTTTAACAGCTAAAAGATTTGCAAAATTCTGTGATTTTATACATTCAATCAAAAAATATTCTTTCTTCAATATTCTCTAATTTCCTCTAATTGCAGTTAAATTAACTCTCTAATGCCAAAGATACATGTAAATAAGAAAGCAACCTCATTAATGACATTTGCTGTAAGTAATCCTGCAATACCATCGATTATCCATAAATAAGACCACCAAGACAATCTGACTAGATTATTCAACCAGTGATGTACTATTTCATGTGTTACTAATCGCATAATCTCTATTTTACGTGAAGGAGGATCCATTGTTTCATTATATATAATTCTTCTTTCCCTAGAAGTCATTTATAAATGATACAATTATGTTAAGTTCTCATCAGAGAATAGAAGGTTAATTTCAAAAATCGCTAGTTACGTTAATAATCGTTATCGGGTTAAAATAGTAACTAATTAGCATTATTAATGAGTCTCATAAATAATTCGTTACCGTTACTTAACAAGTAACTATTCGTTATTGTTCTGTTACTTTTTTAAAGCTAAAATAAGATCAATCTAAAAAGTTTTGTAATATTTTTTCTTTGAATATTAAAATTATAAAAGCAGTAAACAGTTAATGACATTAAAGCGATATGTGAAAATATGACTAAGAAGCGAAATTATTTTTCGGTTCAAGCTTTGTATATGCTTGCATAACAATATTTTGAAAAGCGAATTTATATAAATATTTTAAATAAGTAATCTGAAATTTGCGAACCAAAAATAGGATTCAATCAGATAGTATTTTGTTATCTAATACTATCGGACTTTTCCAGCAAGGTATCCAAGATTCAAGATTGAATACAAGTACAAAAATTATGTATGTATAAATATGCTGAATACGGGAAAACTGATATAAGCGTAACTATATTCAAAATTCATTAGTATTATGAAAAAGATGTAACTACGCTGCTGTTATTAAAAAAAAAACGTTACAAGTTATCAAAGAATTTATAACAATGTTACAAACTTCCATTTGTTAAATTACGTAAACATAAAAAATATAACAGATATAAAAATATTTTTGAATAAATTTTAAATGTTAATGTTGTTTCCTTGTACTTTTTAACCAATTAAACCAATTTTGGATACGATAAAAATATTAACACATTAATATCTTCTCTTCTGTTTTAATAATGTATGTATTACCTGTAAAAAATAAGTCCCCATTGCGACATGCCATCTCGCAAGTACCAATTCCACATATTTTCGGATTCTGGAAGAACAACGTGATCTAATTTTGCGATTTTTTTATTCCATCTAATTCCTAAATGCGATGTGACAGTATCAAATATATTATGCGCAAATTTTGTATCTCGTGCAGTATATGGTCTGCACCACATAATTTGATATTCGAAGGTATTTGCGTTAATTCGAAAAGAGAGAAAATTGGTCAGCACAACTGCCACATGATATGTTGACATTAACGGAGTAACGTGAAAATGTGTCCAAACCATGTTATTATCCATATACTGTAACTTTCGAATCGGCATATTCGACAAAGCCACATAATTTGTATGATGCAGTATGGAAATGTTAAAAGTGGTTTTAAATGCTGGTTCATCCCAACATGGAAATAATCGTCGGCCTCTAATTGGTTGAAAATTCACTGCATTTAACCACCTGCAATATAATTTTAATAAAACATAATATAAAGTCTTCAATAACATGGATCTGCGAGATTAGTCTACTGAGATATAGACATGGTTTTCGACGTAACTTTTTCCGTTGAATTCAAGTCTGGTCACAGAAATTTACAATAGCAAAAATGACTTATACATTACACATTTCATGTTCTGTAGTAGATAAACCAAATGCTTTATGGATTGATTTTTTTTACATTTTGTATCATATAAAGAATTTTTGCTTGCTAATTACGAATTTATAATTGAAATTTAAACATTTAGAATAGTGAATCCAATGTATATGGCGATTCAAAGGTTAATTCAAAAATATGTTAATAATAAATTTAATTATAACGAGTTTTTAAGCTTTAAACTGCCATATTGGATTCATCATTTTGAATGTCTAAATGGCCACTTTTACGCTTTTAGATTATAAAATATCTCAAAATCTTGACGCGCTAAACAATTTTCGTGGCCAGTTTCGAATGTAGCTTAAAAAATTACGTTAGAATTAATCACTCCTATACAAATCAGTAGACTTTCCAAAGTCTCATTTTTGCAGGCTAGTGTAATTAATTAGAAAATATAAGGAGTTCGAAAATGTACATTTATGTCAATATATAATAGTGAGTTTTTAATCTCTTAATATTTACTCACATTACATCTGATCTTCTATTTATATATGAAATTTTTAAATAGTTTTCCTTGGGAAGAATCGACATACCATAGAATTGTATATTCAGAATATAGAACCCAGGCAAGAGCTCTTGGATAAGATCAAATTTTAATATATGCGTGATAGGATTATAATTTGAATATTGTTGCCGTAAGAAATAGATGTTGCCGTTATCCTCGTTGGTCAATGTGGGTGTGTCAGATAAAACCAAAAAATATTGAAGTAAATATATATATCGCGTTTTTTTATGAATATGAATCCTGGTACTAGTTTCGCCTTTATAAGCATAAGTATAGTTCATGTCAACGTATGGCATCAACTTGATGTTATAATGCGTTGGTACTATATGTGTTGGTAAATGATTAATTTGTTTAATTGCAGAACGGAATTTATTTTTCTCGTTTTTCTCGTTTTTCTCACTTTCATATACAAAATAACAAATTATGGCACAAATTACTAAACATATCTTTATATATTTTATAAAGGCCATGATTGTTTTTATTTTAAATATTTCTGCAAAGTAATGACTTTTTAGAAAAATGGCAGATTAGAAAAATGACAGATATAAACAGAATTCATATAATGTCTTTTAAGAAAATGTATCAAAACTGTATAAAAATTGTTATTAGATTTTAATGCGTATTCCATTTATATCGGGAAAAATTTTTAATAGCTTTATATTATTCTTTGAAATACAGTTATTTGTTAATCGTTAATTTATAAAATTTCAAATGAAAATAATACGGAAAAAGTATAAAAGTATTTTTAATAATTTCGTAGAAAATAGTTTTTGGTATGAAGCATATGTGCACGTGTGCTAAGTTAACTATTATTTCGTTTTAATGTTTATTTTGTTAAGTTAAAGTTGTTTTAATAATTATTTTTTGTTTGATATCAAAATAAATCTCATTAAAAATTAACTTCATTAATTTTTAGTTAGATTAGATAGTTAATTTCTTAATATTTTGAACTTAGATATTTAAAATCAGGCAGCAATTTATATAAAGATGTGATATGATTTTCTCAAGCAAGGTCAGTTATTACTGATGTTATCACTGATGACAATTCGATATATGTTTATGAACATGTTGTTCCGTTTATTATTCATTATTAGATTTATTATTATTATTATTATTTCACTTAAATGAACGAACAACTAAGGAATAATCGTACGTATGGAATTTCACATTTATTTTATATCTGTTCTGATACTATAAGTAATAGAAAGGTTTTCGACCCAAATTATAATTTTGAAATATTAAAATATATGCTATTATATTACTGAAATAACCTTTATATCAGTTGAGTATATTATTATTATTATTATTATTATTAGGCGTTAGGAACTCGAAAGCTCATTGCCGCAAATACCAAATCCCGCCACTGTTTCCGTCCCTGAGCAAGATCCCTCCATTTGTGACCCTCGTACCCCATTTCGTTAAGGTCCATTCTAATATTATCTTCCCATCTACGTCTTGGTCTACCCAATGGTCTTTTCCCATCCGGTTTACCAATTAGTACTTTATAT
>NW_017305485.1:3702415-3710789 GCF_001594115.1 Trachymyrmex septentrionalis
TAAATCTTTTCTCGTCTTGTAATGTAAGTGACCACGCTTCGCTGCCATAAAGGACTACCGGTAAAATAATCGTTCTGTAAATTCTAATTTTTAAGCGTTTAGACAATATATTATATTCATATATTGAAGTTTATATATTTTTATATATAATATATTCAATATATTATACTCATCAGTTGAGTATAATATACAAAAAATAAAAATATAGTTTACATTCTAAATAATATATAAAAAAAATAAAAATATAAAATTTATATTTTAAAAAAACATAAACAATTTCAATAGTTATTAAAAAACGGTTTGATCGGAAATAAAAATCGTTCGTGTCCTGTATGTGTCTTTGCAGGTTGCAAAAGTAGGTGTTTTGTTTTTAAAGACTTACCATATAAACTAAAGTTTTATGCCAATAGAAAGGTAATCCTCTTCAATAATTAGTTAAATTATTAATACATATATCGATAATGCCAAAAACTTGTAAGTCACGTTACGATCTTAACATACCAAGAGACCATGAAATACTAATAGGATGTCGGCATTCTAATAAGTACAGTGTTATTATTATATGTAAACTTCTAAGGACATATATGATCAATAAAAGCAATCGAGAATCAATATATATTCAAATATAAAAAAAACCATAACCCTTACTTATAAAATTGTAACGTCTCTCTTAAAAAATTATTGTTTAAAAATATTTCAGACTTATATTTCGATCGAAAAAAAATGTAAAGTACTGCTTACTGAAAAAAACGCGTCACAAAGTTATACTTATAACGAAATCATATGTGTAATTAAAACAAGTAAATGGCTCAACTGATTATTCCAAATCAGTACGTGATTTTTTAAAGTATATAATTTGAAAAATTACATGATATGTTTTTTTCTCTATTTTTATCATTTAATTATTTAAAATTTCTATAAAATCATATAATAAAAAAAATTATTTCTAATATTGTGTTATTATTCAAATTACGTGATTTTAAAAAATCACATATTGATTTAGAATAATCAGTTACGAGATTTAGTTGTTTTAATTAAATGATTTCGTTATGTAATTTTAAGTGATTTTTTTTCAGTAGAGTTTGACTCTGCCTTATGTGTATTCTTTTTAGAATTTTTTCGATTTGTCGAGCGTCTCCAGATGTTCAATATATAATAATAACACTCATTGTCTCCCGTCGTATGCTCCACCTTTGCGTAATGTGGACCCAGGGAAACTTAGAATGGAGATTAGATCGGTTAGTAGAATACGATCCCATCAGAAAACTTTCAATAGAATTTCGAATCGTTAACTTTCTTTTTTGTAAACTTTGCACAATTTTCCTTAGCAGTCTAATCGACACATGTCTACATACGCGTCTGACAATGGTCAGTCGTTGTTGAAAAAAATAGAAAGCACGTGTCATACGCGCTTCTGTACGCAGTCTGTAACCAGTTTGAACATTATCAGTATTAAGGTTTCTCTTTTTTTACATTTTAGGGAATTCCGACACACCGTCATTTAAACTGCCTTTCCATTTAGGATTATATTTCGTAATTATTTAAATAGAAGATATCATTTATATAATGACAAAATAACAGATTTTATTCCGTGACTTCTCTTACCATGTACTGTTAGGAAATTTTGTTATTATATTAGTAGATTTTTTTTTATATTCTGCCGATAAGATATAAGACACGATACAAAATTAATTTTCGAATCATTTGACAAATTGCTTGCATACTGTTCTAACATATATATGAATGAAATATAATTATAACATTATGATTATGTAATATTTTACGTTACAATATATAATTATATATAATGATTTTAATTACTATATATATATACTAATTAAAATAATTAAAATATAATAATTAATATTAATAGTGTAAAATATCGTATTTATTATAAATAAAAAATGTGAATATATCATGAGCATCAAATAATTAATAATAAATATTTTAATTGTATTAAAAAGAAATAATTATATTATCACATCATGATAATATAATTGATTCTAATTATTTAAATATTAGTAACTTAAGATTAATAGTAGAAATTACAATATCGTAAAGTAACGAAAATCCCAATATAATATGAGAATATCATAAATATTAAAAATATTAATAACCCTAAATTATGTTCTAAGACACGTTATTACACTAACTTATATTACTATTTATATTATTAGAGGAAAAAATAGGAATGAGATAGTTTACATAAAGCTATTCTGATTTTCCATTGTACTAAACAATTGCTAAAACAATTCTAGTTCTGATTGTACAATATTAAAAACATTGTTTGATTCTCAAAGCAATTTTAGGTCTGCTAATTTGTTCAAATTTATTATGCGATCATAATTTGAGTAAATAAGCTAAAATGCTCTACAAAATTAAAAAATTAAAAAATTTCACAAAAATAAACATGACATTAACAGACAAGTTTCCAAATATCAGAAAAAGTTTTAAATAAAACATTAGTAAGAAAATAAATTATACATTTTCAGTCAAATAAATCTGATTGAGTGAAAATTAGAATTATAAATAATATAAATAATGACAAAAGTTATCACTAGTCTAGAAGTTATATTTCGTTTATTATTCCTCTAAATATTCCAAGAATGCGGGAAGAGAAAGATAAAAATATATCAATATGATAAATATTACTCACAGAAGAGTTAACTGACGCATGAAATAATAAATTACAAATAGAAATATAGAAAACTCCGATGGCTCTCTTAATAATATATTCCTTTTCATATGAAGTAATAGATCCCAAGCTATAAAATAAGTGATATAACGAAAAATTAGCATTTTACTATTCATATTTTCCAATATTTCAGTTATTTTTAAAATAGCTACACGCATAGATTCAATTTGCTGTTCTATTTTGTCCATAGTCTTTATCGAAGTATTATGTGTCTGAAAATGATTATTTCCATTATGCGCGCGCGCGCGCGCGCGTGTATGTGTGTGTGTACACACGCATTAAGCAATACATTTATGTATTAGGCTATCCACAGATTTCTTTTACATCTTACATTTATTTTATTGTATTTATTTCTACCGTGTATTCACTCATCCACACAAAACACAAAAATAAGTATATTTAGAAGTTAATAAATATGCATACATAGGCAACAAACAAATTTATTTTTTTTGTCATAAGGCATCAATAATTCAAAATGGCAGATTTTATTCGGTTTTTATCATCATGTACTGTCAGCATGCTAATTATTATGTTACCAGATTTCTTTTGACATTCTACCGATAAAATGTAAGACATTATTCAAAATTAATTTTCAAATCATTTGACAAATTGTTCGCATACTGTTTTAATATTGAGTTTGCTGATTAATAATGAAAAATATTGTCCCAAAATCATTGTTTATTCAATAGATTAAAATGTATTAGTACATAAATTCTATGTTGAAAATAATATTATGTATAAATAATTTGCTTATAAACATAAGGAAAAGAATAACATAAATAAAATGTCCGTCATTTATTATAAAAGTAAACATATTATTACAAATATCAATTAATAACAAAGTGTTAATAAATAGTATATATGATTAAAATATAATTATAATATTGTGATTATGCAATATTTTAATATTTAATATTATTATATTATATATTGTTTTAATTAAAATAATTAAAATATTCATAAATTAATAATATTAATAATGTAAAACAATGCTACGTAATTTATTGTAAATAATAAATGAGAATATATTATTACTCAATAATTAACGATAAATATTAATGTTTTACTAATTATATTAATTATGTAAAACAAATAATTATATGATCATATCATAATATTATAATCAATTCTAGTTATTTAAAAATTAGTAACTCAAGATTAATAGTATAAAACATATTAAAGTAATATATCGTAAATTAGAATATAATATTCTAAACTATTATAAATATTAAAAATATTAATAATCTTAAATTTTATGTTCTACTACATATTAATATACTAATTTACATTGTCATATACATTATTAGAGAAAAAAACAGAAATATACTATTATATATAGTTTAAAAGTAAAAATAGTTTATATAAAGCTATTCTGATTTTTTGTGCTAAAACAATTGGTAAAACAATTTTAGTCTTGATTGTTTAAAGATATTATCTTAAATTATAAATATTGTTTTAAAGCAATCTTAGCTATGCTCGTCAGTTCAAATTTATAATATAAGTAAAAACACTGTACAAACTTGATAAAAGAAAACATATTATGGCCACAAAAATTATCTCAAGTATGAATGGACTTAATATTATAAATATAAAAAAATTTATTATATGTCTTAAAAACCCTTGGATATTCATCGACATTATTAATATATGCATAGTCAAGAATGAAGCAAAGTGAAAAAACAGTCGCATTTTATGATACATAGTTTTCAATGTTCCATATATTTCTAAAATAGTCGCATGCATGGATTGAATTTCCTGTTCTATAGTCTTTTTCAAAATATTATTACGCGTCTGAAAATAATTATTTCTATTATATACGTATAGTATTGTGTGTGTGTGTGTGCGTGTGCGCGCGCGTGTGTGTGTGTATGTGTGTGTGTACGCGTTATGCAGTACATTTATGTATCTGTCCACAAATTTCTTCTATATTGTACTGTATTTTTTATTACTGTGTATTCACTCATCCACACAAAACGCGAAACAAAAATAAGCACAATTAAAAATTAATAAATATGTACATGTATATACAGGGCGTCTCATAATTCACCCGACAATGTTCGTGGGCAGATAGAATGGATTAAACTGAATCAAAAAATCTTATACCATTTTGCAATTAACAAGATATTAATTACTAAAATTGCCAAATATTGGTTATTTAAATAATTTTTTACTTAAATACTATCAACTTTACAAAAACACTGCAACAGACAAAAGTCATTTATTTTCTTGTCATAGAAACATTTTTTCAGAATTTTTTATCAACTTTTTAGTACTGCATTTTCTTATTTTGACCAATGAGAAAATATGATATAAAAAATTCTAAAAAAATTATAAAAAAATTCTCAGAACTTTATAAGAAGAAAATAAATAATTTTTGTCTCTAACAGTTTTTGAAAAAAAATTATTGAAGACCAATATTCGGCAATTTTTAGTAATTAATATCTTGTTAACTAAAATTGCAAAATGATAGAGGACTTTTCGACTCAGTTTAGTTCGCTCTACTTGCTCAAATGTTGTTAGATAAATTACGGGACATGTATATATACACATGGAGGGAACATACATATACATATTTTTTTGCATGTGACATCAATAATTTTATGTGAACATTATATTAGGTGTAGTAAAAAGTCATCGCGTATTTTTAAAAGACATCTATCAGTAAAAACCGCAATTACTTTCTTACCAACAATATAAATATATCTTGATAGAGTAAAGTTTCAGCTTTAAAAATCTCTTTTTTAAATTATACGATACGACAATTTTTAATGGAGTTATGAGCAATTAAAGTCAAAATAATTCTTTTATTTAATCCGCGATAACTCAGTAATCAAAAGTCGTAGGAATATTTAAAAAAAACGATTTTGTAGGGAAAGTATCAAGCTTTCACGATAGGTAATCGAAAATTTTCTCAAATTCGTTTTGGACACGTTACAAATCCACAAAGTGAGAAGAAAATTTTTCGTCTTTTTCAGCTCGTAGTTTTTGGTATGTAAAAATTATCAAACTCATATAAACTTAAAAAATGTGATAAGCTTTTAAAAGTAGAGATTTCAAGCTTTAAAACCCTTTTTTTAAATTTGAATTTCATTCATTATTGACGAAGATATTGTATATACAACTTTGAGCTAAAAAATACGCGATGACTTTTTACTACACCTAATATGTAATAAAATTTACCTCTTCTTTGGTACTTTTTACTAGTATTTCTGGTTTTTCTTTATTACGCATAACATCTTCCTTCATTGAATCACTTGACATAATTTTCTGTATCTAAAACCATTTATTTCGATAAATTATCATCGATAATAATAATTCAGTTTTACTTTATAAAATTGTAATATTAATTCTAATATAATATAATCTCTTATTAACATAATTTTATCTCATATTAACATAATTAAATTAAAATACTATATATGTGTGTATGATATATCTATCAATGCATACAGCATTCGAAGGAAATAAATGATTTTAACAAGATAGTTTAAAAATAAGTATATTTTTTGGATTCCTAAAATATACCTTTTCAAGTCGGTTTTTTCGATTAAATAACTTAAACTGAATAGTTGTTATTATTAGTTCTTCCTTCAGATACCTTACGAATTTACTTAAAATCTGAAACAAGTTATTTTCGTATTCATTATTATTTAATATTTCAATCAAATTTATATTTATGTATTAATAGGGAGATTATTGTTGAAAGTAAGAAACGTAAAAGAACAAGTAGGATATAAAATAAATATTATATGTTAACAAGATGTAATAGGATGATGAAATTTCTCGAATCTTAAAAAAAAAAATTAATTGGATCAAAATGTCCAATGTTCTGCTCGCACATACTGAGATATTTTTTTATTGGATAAGATATATTAAATATATCCTGTTACTATTAGTTCTTCACTATTAAAAAGGTTCTGTATAATAAGTAAATACAGCATATAATTTACCATGTTTTCTTGCTTTTCAATATTTCCATGATTAAGAATAACAGTTAATGCCGCAAGCACATTGACTTCTCTGTAGAAAAAAAATAACAACTGTATATAAGAATCCAAGTAGCATAGCAGCGTCTGCAAAACGCTAAAAAAACACTTATATACTTTTTTAGCGCTTTTTTTAACGTCTTGGCGCTGAGTGTTACTTGGAAATGTATTACGTATATTTTTAATATATATTTATCATACATATATTAATTTAAACATTTTATAAATTTATAATTTTGAAAAGAGATATCATACTTGGGTTTTATTTTTTCGAAATTCTCCAATATATATTTCAATATTTCAATGTTCTTTGCATGCTTTGCGATAATACGAAGGAAAATATTAACACGATCATTGATTTCTAATGTTACATTGTCCGTCATCTTATTTAAATATATTTGAATAATATTAGAATTTTCAGAGCAGGTCAAGTATTCTAAAATTTTTTTATTATGTTCCTTTTTAGATATTTCCAGCACTTTCATCCAAATAGAATCGTTTGCTTTTATCAAACCTTTACAGAATGTCCAGTCTTTCCACCATGGTAAAATTCTACAACGTGTAATAAAAATAATAAATAACTAATCTTGTATCAGATTTATTAAGTACATCATATTAGAAAAAAATTTATGACTTAAAAATTATTAGAAATATTTCCCATACATACATATATAAGATAACTTCGGTAACGGTATATATGCCGCATTTATAAAAACTTAAATTATTAAATATTATTTACTATGTGTTTATAGTAAACAAACTATATCAGTAAAAACTGTATACTGTCTACTATTATGAAAAAAATATTAGAAATTTAAAATATTTATTTATCATATTAAAAAATAAACTTTTTGAAATCCTTGCATTTTTGTCGTATATCCCATAAGGGATGGGAGATATGTACGGAGGAATGAAAAATTTACAAATATATAGCTACTCATAGGGAAAGGGGGATATGTATGGCTCATAAAAAATTTACAAATAATGCATATAAATAAGACGTATAATGACACAAAAAATTTATAAAATGTGTTTATAGTTAAAGTTTTATTAAGGAATAAGAATGATAAATAGGTATATAAAGTAATTGTTATAAAAATCGTAATAAGATTCCTTATAACAATTACAATCTTCCTACATATATGTATTACAAGTATTATGACATGAGATACATATTTCATATCATGCATTTATTGTATTTAGTGCACTGAATTCAATCTGCGCACTTTATATGCTTTGGGCATAAATCCCGTTCGCTAAAAATACTGTATATTGCAAGGTGGGATATACAAGATAACAAACTAAACAAAGAATACGAAAGCAAAGCACTCGTATTATGTTACACAACATGCTTTACTATTCCACTACACATATGTATCACGAAATAAGCACTAAGTCTTTTATGCCCTACGGTAATCATTTTATGTAGATTATAATTTATGATAGCGTTACTTATTACAATAACAAATCGATTCAACTCACAATAATTATTAATATTAACAATAAGACACTGAAATCATAACACAATACTAATATAACATAAAGACATGTAACAAAGTAATGTGGGAAAATTACTCCTACTCCTTCTATTTTTTCTGATTTCTGCGGCGTAAATCCCAACGCGGCGTATTTGCCGGAATTACTCTCTCTCTCTCTCTCTCTCTCTCTCTCTCTCTCTCTCTCTCTCTCTCTC
>NW_017305485.1:3710820-3724827 GCF_001594115.1 Trachymyrmex septentrionalis
TATATATATATATATGCCCAGTTTATGCTTCGGCCCTAAAATCTTAAAATTCAATCAATAGGAATACAGATTTCAATTAGGATTAATTAAGACTAACAGCCTTATTAGCTAAATTTTAAGATTTTATGGTTAAGACCAAAGCATAAATCAAACAATATATGTACTTGTGCTTTTCAGGGTTGGTAAGATGCCATTCCAGTTTAGATGTAGCATTAATTCTGCAATCGGAGTCACCGAGCACACAGGCCCACTTTGCAATTTCTTGTCTTAAACATTTAGTAAGATCATTCTCATTAGGAATTTCTTGATATCCTATTTTTTTAAAAAGCGTAGGCAAAATTCTCCGCATTTCTTCCTAAAAATTATTAAGTAAACTAATTATATAAACTTTATCATTTGTGTCATAACTATTTTTAAAGAAAACTGTGTTAAATATACTTAGTATATGTTAAATACATATTATAGTACTGTCGTTGTATATGATACGTATTTTAAAAGTTTCAATTCTTAGTAAAGAAATTATTAAAACATCTAAATGTAATAAAATATAAAAATTTATACAAAATTATAAGCGTTTTCTAAGTTTATTGCAAACTCTAGTAAAAAAACATGATTTTTTTACTAACTTCCTTTAATTTTGTCTCTTGCAAAATTATTTATATGTCAATTTTTAGATTATATTATAAACTATAATTATTATACACATTTATTTTAGATAATTATATTTTAGATATCAGATAATTTGTTGTTATTCAAAATTATTATTTAAAAATAAAAAAATATATAATTTTTAGATAGTAATTTTAAATTATGCGATAAACGCAGCAATAAATGTTTATAAAACAGTATAACATATTTCATTGACGAAATTCACTATATACCTCAAGTCCAATTTCCGAAAATGGAATAAAAATTGACAGATATTCAAAAGCTTTGATCATAGGGTACCATACTATATAATCTATCTCTTGCGATAAGTAATTACTAAGATTCCAAAATGTAGACAAATTTATAGATTTCTCTTCTATTGCAAAATAAAATGCATCGTCAAGAATTTGAGCACGATTCAGAACATGTATGTTTTTATAATTGCCAGAATTTAAATAATAGGCGATTCTTTGCCACATTCTTGGATCATAATTAACACGATAGTAGCCTGTTGTATAACAAATCAAAATATTATCGATTAGATGCTTTGCGTTAATTTTATAAAACAAAGAATATATATATACATATGTACCTTTTTGTAAAATATTGCGAACAGTATATATTGTATAAAAAAGATTTTTATTGGAATTGCAAGGATACAATTTTATATGTATAATACGTTAAAATAAATAATTAATTTAATGTATTGAAGTGCACATGACAGGGTTTATATAGTTAAATACAGGACATGACAAATAATATAGAGTTGTAATATCTGCACGCCGCATATACGCACAAACATACAATATACAAAAAATATAATAAATTTTACGTGTCAGAGATCTTATACAATATTATAATATTATGTTTTTGTAATATGTAAATATTTTAAATTTGCATAAATAAAAAAAACAAATAAAATAATAATATTAAAATTAATAATAATATTATTAAAAAAATATATTAAAATTAAATTATATTACGAAAGGAAGGAAATACTAACTAACAAAATTATTAGCTTACACTTACCAGTTTGCTGCAAGTTCAATATGATCCAATCAGATTGTTTAATATTTGGAATATTTATTTCTTTAATATATGGTGTTAGCCAATGATAGGGTTCAGTGTCATTAAAATTGAGGTCTGTTTGTGTGGTGTAAGTTATAGGTATCCACCATGAGTTTCCTTTATGTGATATTATTATATTGCCACTTCGACTATTTTGAATCACATTTACTACGGGGTACTGGCTTGTCGTTGTCCATTTATTCATAAATTATTTTAAGTTAAATAACGGGTACTCAGAATTCAATTCAATATAAGCATTTTGCATAGCGGTCCATAAATTCGAGACAGAGCTTTTAGAGCTAAATGGACCAAATCTTTAAAATTTAATTGATACCAAATATCATAATAAATTACAATTATGTTTTATATAATTAATACATAATTTCGCAATTATTTTACGCAATTATAGTATAATATAATTTATATATAGCATAATTTATATATAATTTAGAATTTATATAATTTAATACATTTTGAGTAAGCTATGCTTTTAAGGCTAAAGCTCGATCTAAGATCTAAAAGTTGAAATCAAATAGCAGTAAGCCAATTAAATAATAAGCCGCTTGTAAATGTATTAAATGTACTTCAGAACAAAGTAATAATGTCATATAAGATGAATTAATTTCTATTATAATTATATTTAAAATTACTACTTACTGCATGTTTAAATACTTATTGATCCCCTTCCAATATACTACATCAGTAAGTGTATGTTGAAGCATGCGAAATATAGCAGGTACTACAAAAATTGATAATATAAAATGTTATAAGATATAATTAAAATGAATTTATTATAGCGTAAATCGAATTTAATTAATTTTGTTATTTAAAATAGTTTATCATAAGTTTTAATACTTTTTTCATTTTTGTACAAAGTTAATTGCAACATAAAAAGATTACAGACAACTCTCTTTAAGGATATGAGCCTTTTTCTTGCATTTATATTCAGATGAAAGATAAAGAGAAAATATGAATGTGTGTGTGTGTGTGTGTGTGTGCGCGCGTGTGAGTATTAATAGAATTATTTATTTAACTTTACCTTTGATATAAGAAATGGAGGTAAAAAGCAAATCAATATCAGCGATATCATTGATATTTTGTTGAAGAGGTTTCATAAGGGAGTGAGTATCCAAGTTAAGAGAATCATGTTGAATCTGAACTACAAATAAATCTGATATCCGAGAATCTGGAAAAATCTGGACATAACAATTCTTAATGTAATTAAACAAATATTCAATCAGAAAAGATGCTCGGCATAATAACGGATATACAATATGCGTTTTAAAGACGTCTTTATATCACAAGGTATGTTAGAGACACCAGAAAATTATGTTTTAGAGACGCATTTATTTAGCTATTTAGCATTATTAACTGCAATGTCTACAAATAATAGTAAAATAACATTATTCTTATCACTGTCGTATAAATAATTTTACTTTTTGTACCACCATTAATTTAAACTTATTATTTTGATTTAAATATGCTATTTCCTGACTGTTTTTATATTTCAGATTTTACAAAAATTAGGAAGTATTGGTCGATGTTCTATTCTTAACAGCTAAAAAATTTGCAAAATTTTGTGATTCTGTACATTGAATCAAGAAATATTCTTTTTTAAATATCCTCTAATTCCCTTTAATTATAATTAAATTAACTCTCTAGCTAATGCAAAAGATATATGTAAATAAGAAAACCTCATTAACGGTATTTGCTGCAAGCAATCCTGCAATACCATCGATTATCCATAAATAAGACCACCAAGATAGTCTGATCAGATTACTCGACCAATGATGTGCTACTTCATGCGCCACTAATCGCGTAATCTCTATTTTACGTGAAGGAGGATCTATTGCTTCATTATATATAATTCTTCTTTCCCTAAAAGTCATTTATAAATAATTATGTTAAGTTCTCATCAGAGAATAGAAGGTTAAGTTCAAAAATAATTAGTTATCGTTAATACTCCTTATCGAGTAAAATAATTAATTAGTTACAATAATTAAATAACTAATTACCATTACTAGTTAGTGAGTCTCATAAATTCGTTACCGTTACTTAAAAAGTAACTATTCGTTATTGTTACTTTTTTAAAATTAAATTAAGATCAGTCTAAAAAGTTTTGCAATATTTTTTCTTTAAATATTAATAAAAACAGTAAATATTAATGACATTAAACCGATATGTGAAAATATAACTTTTCCAGCAAGGTATCCAAGATTCAAGATTGAATCTTACTTGTACTACAAGTACAAAAATTATGTATGTATAAATATGCTGAATACGGAAAAACTGATATAAACGTAACTATATTCAAAATTCATTACTATTATGAAAAAGATGTAACTACGCTGCTGTTATTTAAAAAAAACGTTATGAAAGAAATAATTTATAACAGTGTTATAAACTTCCATTTGTTAAATTACGTAAACATAAAAAATACAGATATAAAAATATTTTTGAATAAATTTTAAATGTTAATGTTGTTTCCTTGTACTTTTTAACCAATTAAACCAATTTTAGATATGATAAAAATATTAACACATTAATTAATATCTTCTCTTCTGTTTTAATAATGTATGTATTATTGTACCTGTAAAAAATAAGTCCCCATTGCGACATGCCATCTCGCAAGTACCAATTCCACATATTTTCGGATTCTGGAAGAACAACGTGATCTAATTTTGCGATTTTTTTATTCCATCTGATTCTTAAATACGATGTAACAATGTCAAATATATTCCGCGCAAATTTTGTATCTCGTGCAGTATATGGTCTGCACCACATAGTTTGATGTTCGAAGGTATTTGCGTTAATACGATAAGAGGGAAAATTGGTCAGCACAACTGCCACATGATATGTTGACATTAACGGAGTAGCGTGAAAATGTGTCCAAACCATGTTATTATCCACATACTCTAAATTTCGAATCGGCATATTCGACAAAGCCGTATAATTTGTATGATGCAGTATGGAAATGTTAAAAGTGGTTTTAAATGCTGGTTCATCCCAACATGGAAATAATCGTCGGCCCCTAATAGGTTGAAAATATACTGCGTTTAACCACCTGCAATTTAATGAAAGGTAATGAAGAGTCTTCAGTAACACAGTCCTGCGATTTGATCCACTGAGATATAGGAGTGGTTTGTGACGTAATTTTTTGCGCTAAATCCGAATCTGGTACATATTTAAAGCCACGAATTTTAAGTCAGAAACCACTCCTACATCTCAGTAGATTTTCCAAAGTCTCATTTTTGCAAGCCTGTATATTAATTAAAAAATATTAGGAACTGGAAAATATACATTTGTCAATATATAATATGTAGTGCGTTTTTAATCTCTTAATATTTACTCACATTACATCTTGTCTTCCATTCCTAAATGAAATTTCTAAAACATTTTCTTTGAGATGAACCGGCATACTGTAGAATTTCATATTCAGAATATAATACCCAGGCAAGAGATCCTCCGTGAGGTAAAATGTTAATATATGCGTTGTAGAATTATACATATGTTGTTCCCATAATAATTTATAGCTGTTACCGTTAGCCTCGTTAATCAATGTGGGCGTGTCAAATATATCCAAAAAATATTGATGCAAATATATGTATTGCGTTTTTTGATAAATAAAGATCTTGATACTGGTTTCGCCTTCTAACGTATAAGCAGTATAGTTCTTTTCGAAATACGGTATTAACTTGATATTATAATTCGTGGGTACTATATATGTTGGTAAACGGTTAATTTGTTTAACTGCAGGACGGAATTCGTTTTTCTTATTTTTCAAATTATATATTTTATTTTTCGAATCATATATTATTATGATAAGAGTTATGAAACATAACGCGTTTGCAAAGTACATAATTATTTTCATTTTAAATATTTCTGCAAAGTAATGACTTTTTGTTAGAAAAACAAATATAAACTGAATTCATATACTTTTTTCATAATGCCTTTTGATAAGAGAATGTATTACAGAAATTTTTTATCTCATAGGTTTTAATGTGTAACTCCATTTATATAAGAAAATATTTGATATAGCTTTTTATTTTATATATATATATATATATATATATATACTTTTTACTATTATTTGAAATAGTTGTTATTGTTAATTTATAAAAATTTAAATAAAAATGACGGTAAAAGTAAAAGTATATAAATTTTTAATAATTTTCTAGAAAATTGTTTTTGGATGTGAAAGTAGCATGTATGTGTGCTAAGAAACTGTTACTTCATTTTAATGCTTATTTTTTTTAATTAAAGCTATTAATTAAAAATTAACTTTATTAAATTCTTAATACTTCGAACTTAGAAATTTAGACTCAGGCAGCGATTTATAAAGATATGATATGTTTTCTCTCAAACAAGGTCAATTATCATTGATAGTATCACTGATAATAATTCGGCATATGTTTATTAACAAGTTGTCCTTTATTATTTTTTATAATCAGATTACAGTTTAACAAACAACTAACAAATAATTATGCATATAATATAAAATTTCACATTTATTTTATATCTGCTTTGGTACTATAAGTATGTAATACAAAATTTTAACCTAGCTTATGATTTTAAAATGATAAAATATATGCTATTATTGCTAAAATAATTTTTATGTCGGTTGAATATAACATTGGAAGAATAAAAATATAAAATTTATATTTTAAAATGCATCAACAATTTCGATAGTTGATAAAAATGTCTTTAATCGAAAATAAAATCGTTCGTATTTTGTACGTTTTTGTAGTAAAAAAGGTATTTTTAATGACTTACCATATAAATTAAAGTTGTATACCAATAAAAATGTAATTCTCTACAATAATTAGTTAAATTATTAATATATCACCATAGAGAGATCGTTAATAGCATATGTATGCCAAATTACGATCTTAACGTTTCGAGAAACCACGAAATACTAATAAGATGTTGGCTAATAAGTACAGTAATATTATGATAAACTGCTAAGGTCATATATGATCAATAAGCAACGCAGAATAAATATATACTTAAATATACCTTTCAAATATTACAATTTTATATTTAAACTTGTTTTCTCAGAAAGCATACCAACAGTTGAAACAAAACTATATTCAACATTTTTTATTTTTTATTCTATTTTATAAGAATCTTTCGTTCTTATGCCACACACATTACAATATTAAATACAGCATTCTAATTTTCTTATTGGATTCTTATTTTACATTTGCCTTGAAATCGATCATTTTATATTTTGCAAATATTAAAATGCTTAAACTCAACAAGTATAATTAAACTATTGAAGAGAGAAAGTTTTTCTTTATCTTTCTCTCTAAAAAAATCCTGCAAGTTTTAAGAAAGAAAATAAAAGTACGTTTTATAAAGATTTTAATGACACTCTGATTTAATTAACCTTTTGTGCTTTAAATTATATGATTGGCTTTAAAAATCTTACTGTTTTACACCACATGCCAACTCGACTAGCAATAAAATTATACTAAAGTATAATATTGTATCGTTCTTAATACATATAAATAAATATAAGGCACATTATGTATAATACATTATAAAACTGCACATAAATTAATATTATAGCACGTAAAGTAATGTACTGTCAATTGCGTAAAAATATATAGAGCGCAAAGAATTAATTGGAAAAAATGTTGTACATTTTTATCATTTGTATCGAGGTAATGTCACTTCATTGGACAGACAAACTACTTGATAAAAAGCGTTCGAATATTGGAGGACAATTTGTATATATCTTTTTGCATGTCGATTTATATATATATATATCTTATTGTCTCTATTTTTTTAGTATTATCGAGTTAAATAGTGCTTCATAAAAATTTAATCTTCTCTCAAAAACAAATTGCAGCACTCCAATTATTTCTATTTACATTTTATCATTACGTATGTATGGAAAAGACATACTATGTTCCGCGTCATGTTGAACTATTATATTTTCCTAGTGGCACGACAACAATATGCGATAATAACATGAATAAGAGAACAGAAAGTTAACAGATTTATCAGATGTCCTCTTATTTTACTGTATTGGATTGCATTAATCAATATTTTATTATTATTAATATATTATATTAAAATTCGTTATAGTGCTTTATCTACGATTTTTTTTTTTATCAATTTTGATCTACAATTCCTTTACTTACAATTCATAAATACATATGCGTATACAAACATAAAATTATTGTAAAAATGCGAATGAAAAAGATGCAACTGTTTCTTCTTCATTAGCTTGGAAACTGCTCATTACATTTATATGAGAAACATTAAGCCTATCATTCCCGACATCCAGTACACAACATGTACGCACACATCAATATGTGTATTATCGATGTAAAAAATGAAATGGATAATGATTTAATAAATCAAATTTGCTACATCTTCCTTTCTTCTCGAATATTAAGCTCTTTTATACACGAAAATATATTATATATTTTTATTTTAAAATAATTTATTATTAATATAATTAAATATTTTATATAATGCAGCTATAATATTCCAAAGATTATGCAAAAGAAAAACAAGTTGATCACGCCCGCTTTCTCAACTTGCGAAATGTAATAGACGTGGCGATTTTTCTCTCGCAGTCTCTTACGTTTGATATGAACATTTCGTAATGCTCGATTCTGAAGTACTTAATACTCAGCTCTCAGAAAATTTCCTCTTTTAATTGTGAAGTGCCGAGGTTAAAGACCACGATAATGTTTCACAAACAATTGCTCAACTCATCGCAGGGGGTTCTTTCATCGTAAATACATTAAGCAACTAGTAAGCGCTACAGTTAACGTTTATATTACATATTTCAAAAAATCAATAATATGTATATATTTTTGTTTATCAAATAATCACACATTATTTCTTTTTTTAAATTAAATGATACATTAAAATAATCCCTGACTGTATATAACAAATTATCGCACTTGGTGTTCATCTTCAGAGAAAGAGGAAAAGAGGAAGAAACGATCAAATGAAAAAGAGAATAAAAAGATTTTACACCAAAACAATCGAAAGCAAAAACAATAAAAATCAAAACAAAGACAGGAAAGAAAAGGAAATAAAGATCCTTGTAGAAGATTGGAGGAAGAAGGTACAAAAAATTAAGGAAAAAAAAAAAATAAAAATATAAAATTGCGATAAAAGAACACTATCATTAGAATTTGGACTATCTTTTCTTATGAAATTAATATCAATGCATACATCATGCCAACGATACAGCTCTTATGCAATCTCGTCGATAAGCGTATCATAGGCCACGCAGGCGAGCCTCCAGATACGTCAAGGCGCGTAAGAGCGCATTTGTATTTGTATGCGTGATTTCGTCATTCGCAAGTTTATAATTTGACGTGAGACTGGAATATTATAATATGACATATATATTCTCGAGGAAGTCTAAAACTTTCAGCAATATTACAATACTGCTAAAAATTTTAGAAACCGTAACAACAACATTTAAAATAAGACATTTAAGTACAACTACACATATAAATAAAGATAGATATAGTTGTATGATATTTAACATATCATATAATTAGTTCAATGTAAGTTAAATAAAAATTAATTTAAGAATATATTACACATTTTTTTTTTAAAAGAATGCACTTTTGTAAGAATCTATTATTTTTATTGTATTTGATATTAACATTGCAATTTCGAAATGTTCGAAATCGCAAATTACTTAAACACTTGAAGCGTGATTTATTGCCTTATATTGGCGATTTATCAATGTACCTCAATAGAATCTACTCCAGACTTTGATCCATAGTTCATCTACTGTCTGGCAGCGATAATTTATAAATTCGATATTTCTTGCGATAATATAGCGAGAGAGAAAGAGAAATAAAAAAAAATTCTTTCCCATTTTCACATATAATAATGATAAAAAATAATAAAGCGCATTTGTTTCAAATATATGTGCATATATGTATATACAATATACATGTGTGCGTGCGTGGAATACGTAAATGGATATAATATATTATAATACAGAATACAATTATTTTAACGCCAGTTATACCTCAAATATTTTAGTTGTTTCTCATTTTAACAAATGTTTTTCAATTACAAGAGATAAAATCTATATATACAGTGAGGGATTATTTTAATGTATCATTTTATTTAAAAATAGAAATAATGTATGATTATTTGATAAATAAAAATATATATATATGTTATTCATTTTTCATATTTATCAAATAATCCTACGTCATTTCTCATTTGACGTTTTACGACTACCGAGAAAAATATATGGCATTGTAAACACTTGAATGATGATGATACAATCTTAGTGCTATAATTCTTTGTCTCACGAAAGACGTATCTTCTACTTGCAAACACGATTAAACAAAATTCTCCTATGGGGCTTTATCATTTATCACTGTTTTTTACGGAACGTCGAGTGGGTTCGAGCATCCGAATAAAAGACACGATCCTTTTATCGCAGCTGGATAATAGTGTGAAATGTCGATAGTAGTCTTACTCGTTTACCAGCGGTGTTGATGATAATTAAGTTGTCTGTGTAAAATAGCGGAAAGTAAGTGGACAAGCAAGACAGTCAAGTAAAAATAGATCAGCGAGAGCGGCTAACGGCTTTCGATATAAAATCCGTTCAATCGCTGATTTCAATTTAATGCGAAAGTGAGTTTAATCGACGTCACAGCTATCAAGTAGCTTTTACTTTTCAGAAAGATTCAATCGTCAATGCATATCGTTTCGCGCTACAATGGCTATTTGTTATTTTTTTCAATATTTAATTTATTCTTAATTTGACTTAATAACTTCGTTATTAACAGTTTCTTGAGCTTTTGCAACTTGCTTTCGATAATCATTCATGATTTAAAAAGTGGTATCTCTTGGTGATATGTGATATTAACCAATTTTCAAGGAATTGGCTTCTCATTGTGAATCTCCTTCGAACTTTGATCAGTCAAAAAAGCAAAATTTTATCAAGAACGTGGCAGAATGTGTGTCAGATGTGTATTAGTTGGAGACTGCACACAATGAAAAGAATAAGGAACAGGGAACAGAGAATAAGAATTTCAACCTATCATAATAAATAATGTGAAATATACAGTTTCTGATAGGTTGAAATGCTTATTCTCTCTTCCCTATTCTCTATTCCTTTTATTATGTGCAGCTCCTTACAATCAGTAATTCTTAGTTGTTTTGCGGTCACCGCTGCGTGAACCTGCCCGGATTACGATTTTATACTCCCCACTATCAATCGGAAGTTCAACGATAGTTCTTCTTATCGACCAATTAGACGGACAGATCACTGGGGCTCGTCCGCAGGCAAAACATTCTGCAATCACATATAAAGGAAGCGCTTTAAGAGAGACAAACAGTGGTAACATGCCAAAATTCCAAGGTATCAGCTGGACGAATTTGACGCGAGTTTCGCGGCAGTTCGACAACAAACAAAAAAACCTCTCCATCAACTGTCGCTGTTTCACCACAGGCCATTGTCTCAGCTTAACTTCGATTCCGAAAATCACTCGCTCCACGCATTTTTTTGCACCGTCTGTCTTCACGATCGAAAAAGCTCGCAGGATGCCGCACGCTGTCAATATCTATCATCCTCAGTAAGTATCCACTTCCTTCGACTTTTTAATTAAAAAAAAAACAATAATTCTAATAATAATAATAATAATGCAACAATAAGGCTATTAATTAAAACTGAAAATATATAAAATAGAAAGGTAGAAATAAGACGAATGCACACTCATTCTTCATTAATTAATTTTCCATGTAATGCTTGTTCTATTATATTAGATATCATGTAATGTACTTTAAAATCATGAAATTAATATTTTTAATCTAAAAATTAAAATTCAAATCTGTAAATACGAAAAGGAAATTCATTCTTTAAGTTTACACAAACTTTACGATTATAAAATTTTAATCTGAATAAGAAAACGCTGCGTATATTTATACGAGAACAAAATATTTAAAATTATAACTTAAAAAAGCTTAAAAATAAATTACTATTACAATAATATCAGTCAGATTTTTTCCAGAAAAGAATAAAATTACTAAATAATTTGTTGGTAAACAAATATATCAAATATATAATATTTGATATAATTTTGCAACAGTCAAAATTAACACAATTTTATTTATAACGATATCTTTGTTTAACATGTTTCAATTATGCCTTTTCAGAATCTCGAGATTCATCGTAACTTACGCAGCAAAAGACCCATTATTAAAAAATGGATTTGATTATATTGGTAAAATACCGCTTTTAAACGCATGCACGGTAGAGATCTCATCTCAACTTCGATATTACATCGAGGAATGCGCTTTGCTATGTAGTCCTAAAGACATTTATATATGTAATGGTACAGATATCGAATATATGCAAATGTTAAAAATTCTCCAGAAAAATGAGACTATCGAAAATTTGCCGAAATATGAAAATTGGTGAGTGATCCAGGTTCTTCCTGAACTAAACAGAAAACATCTACCGACTACTCTATTAAATCTTATTTCATTATTTACACTGTTTAACAAAAAATAATTTCTTCATAAGAATTTAAGAAAAATAATTCGTATGTAATACTCAGAGCGTATTAAATATTAATTAGTATATCTCGGTATTAAAAGTCAATTTATTAAATTGTTAAATGTTGCTTAAATTATTTTTTTCACAAATGCATTTTATATAACAGCTGGTTGGCAAAGACTAATCCTGCGGATGTGGCACGCGTCGAGAAATGTACGTTCATCAGTACAGATTTGGAAAAGGATACTATTCCTACACCACGTAAAGATGTAACTGGAGATCTTGGAAATTGGATCTCTCCTAATGATATGGAAAAAGCTATTTTAGAACGTTTTCCGGGTTGTATGAAAGGTCAGCAGAAATTTTGAATATTTATGACTTTCAAATATTAAATTGTATAAACTATATATGTGAACAATGTACTAAATCTCATAAATATACTTGTATAAATAATTAAAAATTACTTATTGTTATATGAATGAAACGATAACTAGATTTTTTTATAGGACGCACCATGTACGTAATTCCTTTCAGTATGGGACCCGTAGACTCCCCATTATCTAAAATTGGTATAGAAATTACCGATTCGGCTTACGTAGTCTGTTCAATGAGAATAATGACTAGAATGGGAGAAAAAGTACTCGAAGCTTTGGGAAATGATGATTTCGTTAAATGTTTACACTCGGTGGGTGTTCCAAAGCATAATTCAAAAGTCAGTGTAAGTCATTCATGGCCGTGCGATCCTGAAAGAACAATTATCCTTCACAAGCCCGCGAAAAATGAGATTGTATCTTATGGAAGTGGTTACGGTGGAAATTCTCTATTAGGAAAAAAGTGCTTTGCGCTTCGAATTGGCTCGACGATAGCCAGGAAAGAAGGATGGCTTGCTGAACATATGCTCGTATGTTTTCTATTTTTTTCTATTCTTTCATTATAATTTATCCTTCTTATTTCTTTATTAATACTAAGAAATAGCTTTATTGTTATTTTATTAATTACTTGATTCAATTTATATGACTTCTTACGTGACTTTCTAATCCAACATAGCAATATGAGCTAGCAATTCAGGACATTAGCATTAAAAATTGCCTCTATAAATATATGCTAGAATATGCAATTTTAATTTTAAAATAAAAGCAGTAATAAAGTAAAGTTTATTCTCTACTTCAGATACTAGGTGTCACAAATCCTAAGGGCAAAAAACGATATATCGCCGCCGCTTTTCCAAGCGCTTGCGGTAAAACAAACTTGGCTATGATGCAACCTACTTTGCCGGGTTATAAGATTGAATGCGTAGGAGATGACATCGCATGGATGAGATTCGATAACAAAGGAAATTTACGTGCCATTAATCCAGAGAATGGATTTTTCGGAGTTGCTCCCGGTACGAGTTCGGCTACGAATCCCAATGCTATGAAAACTATCTTCAAAAATACCATTTTCACTAATGTGGCGTCTACTAGCGATGGAGGAGTATATTGGGAAGGAATGGAAAAAGAAGTTGCAGATAATATCAAGGTAAGATAGAACGACGACTGTTTATAAGCGAAATTAAATGACAATACGAAAACATTACAGAAAAATTTAAAACTTTTTTAAAAATAGTGTTTGAAACTTATTTGCTATTTCTGCATTATTTTAATTCAATTTTTAGAATTTAATGTAATAGTATTATTAAAAATACGACAAAGTATGTGAATACGACATATATATATGTATTATATATACATACACACACACACACACACACACACACACACACACACACACACACACACACACACACA
>NW_017305485.1:3724927-3726856 GCF_001594115.1 Trachymyrmex septentrionalis
ACACACACACACACACACACATAATATTTTTTAAAGTATAATATGTAAATTATATTATATATGCGAGATTAAATGAGAAAAAAAACTATTTAATCTTATATATTTTTCTCGGAACCCTAGAAGCGGCGTTCTGAATGAGAATCTATCTTTTAACCTATCTGAACTTGTATTATTGTATGCCAGCAACCTTATCTTACCCAGTATATAGCATTCAAACTTTGTACTGTTGTCAAATGTACGCGTCGCATTTCATTTATGACTAAACGAGTTAAACAGCGTTTCTGTATCTTGAAATTCCTAAGTCATTTTGCAGTTCTCAGATGATTAATCATTATTTTCCATTAATAGCTCATGGACTTTCTCAATAATTTCAAGTTGTTTACTTGTTGATAGCCTGCCTGAACGTTCGATTCGGTCCGAAATGCGACTTACGCGTTAGACAATAATTTAAAATTTGGCTGTTAGACAACAACTAAGAGTACTGTTAATGTAATGCTACAATGCTTTGAAGTATTCTTTGATTGCTCAATTAGTAAAACTCTTTCTTCTACTTTATCAATCAAATGCTTCAAAGCATTTATAGTAAGACTTTGATTGCACGCTGGATAAGATAAGGCAGTATAAATTCAAATAAGTTCAAGGTCCCTTATCATTTAACGCTTTTGAAAACAACCTGTGTTCTAAGAAGAATAATAAGATTAAATACTTTTTGATTAAACCTCACATGTATATACAATATTTTTACCTTATTATAGGTGGTCGATTGGAGAGGCAATGATTGGTTCAGAGGTTCTAAGATACCAGCTGCTCATCCAAATTCAAGATTCTGTACTCCAGCAAAGCAATGTCCCATTATTGATCCCTGTTGGGAAGATCCAGCTGGAGTCCCAATCGATGCTATATTATTTGGAGGACGTAGACCTGAAGGTGTACCTTTGGTTTATCAAGCTCGAAACTGGCAACATGGCGTTTTCATTGGTGCTGCAATGAGATCTGAAGCTACAGCCGCTGCGGAACATAAGGTATATTAATGAACATTTGTCTTTACTGCATCTCATTATTTTGATCAAAAGGAACGAGAAAGCAAGTACAGATCTCAATATAAATATAGATTCTATATTAACTTAAAATACATTTATAGAAGAACTAGAGATTTACAAACTTCTTACTCTATAAGAGAAAGTTACAAACTAAAGTTACTGGATCCAATACATTTTGCAGGGTAAAGTAATCATGCATGATCCGTTTGCTATGAGACCCTTCTTTGGATATAATTTTGGACACTATCTTGCCCACTGGTTGAGTATGGCAAATGTGAAGAACGGCAAATTACCAGCGATATTCCATGTGAACTGGTTCAGGAAAGATTCAAGCGGGAAGTTTTTATGGCCAGGATTTGGTGAGAATTCACGTGTCCTCGATTGGATTCTTCGAAGGATCGATGGTGAAGATATTGCTGAGGACTCGCCAATTGGCTTATTGCCAAAACCAGGATCTATAAATTTAGAAAATCTCACAGAAAATATAAACATGATGGAATTATTTCGATTACCGAAAACTTTCTGGCAGAAAGAAGTCGAAGATTTGAGGGAATATTTTGATGCTCAAGTAGGAAACGATTTACCCAAAGCTATTGCAAAGGAACTCAATCGCCTCTCTGATAACGTTAATAATCTTTAATTTTCTAATTATATAATCATATGTACATAAATCTATAGTTATGTTTTTCAAGTATTCATAACTTTCATATTAAATTATAATAATAGTGCAATTGTGATTTTAATACAAGATTTGTATAGCAAAACTTTATCAACTTAAATAGTAGTCTTGAAAATAGAAAAGATTTTGCTTGATGTGTTCCATTATACATAAGATTAAACAAAATAATTTTAAGTAATTATATATTAAATAATTTTAAGTAATTACACA
>NW_017305485.1:3727250-3741375 GCF_001594115.1 Trachymyrmex septentrionalis
ATAGTATTAGAAAGATGCTACATACAGATAAAATACATTCTAATATATTTTTATTTAATTTATAACAATTTTTGGAACATTATATTGTAATATAATTTATATTTATGATTTTGCTATTATATTATAATCTATTTAATGGAAGTTTGCAAAAAGTATATAATAATATGTAAAAATATTTGTATAAGAGATGTATATTTTTATAAAACAAAAATTAAATCTTATTTTATTATAACTATATCAAAAAGTGTACCTTTTATAATCATTTTCAATCGAGTACAGTTTTCTGGAATATCCAATCTTTGATCTTCCAACAGCAATTTTCGTTTTAGAAGCCACAAATAATCAAAAAGAGAGTCAATGTAAATCAGATGATGAATAAAGTAAGAATAGTCACCATTTTTTGTCATTCGACGATATTCCAGAAACTGAATTCAAGCTGTGATTGACTCAGTCTTTTTTTATCACAGTATAAAAATATGATTAGAGACAAGGAGGCTAAAAACTAAATAACTTATAATGAAAACATAACATCTGTGAGTGCATCAAAGCCAAAAGTATAACTTATGCCCATTTCTATTGTAGATTTAATCTCAGTTCAATTTAATTCTCCACTTTCTTGTAATTCTAAAAACTAAAAAAAGATAAAAAGTAAATTGAATCGAAATTAATCTACATTCGATAAAAACAAGTACAATTCTTTCCCGCGGTTTCATCACAGAACATATACCTAGGCTACGTTCCAAAACTTCCTTTCCGAGAAAAATTTTACTCGTAATATATAGTATACGTGACGTATACTATAGCATATAGAGTAAAATGTTCCTCGAAAAGGAAGTTTTGGAACGTAGCTCTAGAAAAACTCATAGAAATAAACTCATAAAAATATTTCCATCAAAACTGTCGTTCAAATTTAGGTTGGCTACTCTTTCGCGAAAGGATAGGTAACCAAAATGAATTTTTCAAAATTCACTAGGACGAAAAAGGAATCTAGAGTTTCAATGTTGGTAGTATGTTTATAATGACATGCGCAATGTCAGTGAATCTGGCGGCAATGTAGTTTTGATGTAAGGAATGTATTTTAATAGAATTTGTTATTTAATACAATTTAATTGTTGAAACTGCGACAGAAATTAATTTCTATAAATATGGGTATCACCGGGTTGCTACCGTTCCTAGAAAAATCTTCTAGAAAGACGAATATCAAAGAGTTTTCTGGTGGGACTGTTGCAATTGATTCTTACTGTTGGTTACACAAAGGTGCATTTTCTTGTGCTGAGAAATTAATGATGGGAGAAACGACAGATGCGTAAGCATTAAATATATTTATTATTCTCATCATATTAGATTTGTTTTTCTCTCATATTAGATTCGTTTTTTTTTTAATGAATCTGCACCAATTCATCGTTTTTCTTTTTCTCTCCAGCAGGAAAAAAGAGAAAGAAAAATGAACTGGTGCAAAAGTTCAGCCAAAAAGAACAGGCCTATTTTCTTTTACATTAATGGGTGTTTAATAATTTTTCTATTCTATTATAGGTACGTTGTGTATTGTATGAAATATATAAATATGCTTTTGAAATACAAGATAAAACCCATCCTGGTGTTTGACGGTCAACGGTTGCCTGCTAAAGAGCAGACAGAAATCAAGAGACGAAAGTATGTACAGAGAAACGATTTATTCAAATATTATGAAGTTGAAAACTAAGCCTTATTCCAAAAATTGCTTTAAGTTCAATGAAACTTAAGCTTACTGTAAATTCTGAATTGGATGAATAAATAACATATGTATAACTGTATTATTTTATAGAGCCAGAGAACTGAATCGTCGTAAAGCAATCGAATTGATACAAATGGGTCAAGTTACAGAAGGAACAAATTTGTTGAGACGAGCTGTAGATATTACTCACACGATAGCATTAGAATTAATTAAACAATGTCAGAATGAGAACATTGATTGTATTATAGCTCCTTATGAAGCTGATGCACAATTGGCATATTTAAATATTAGTGGTATAGCTGATGTTGTTATCACAGAGGATAGTGACTTAACGCTATTTGGATGTAAAAAAGTTAGTATACTGTATTTCTTCTCTTATAGCTTAATTCTTTCTTTAAATTTTATTTTCTGTTACTTTAATATATAATAACATAGTATTGAGAAACAATATGAATGTTTTTTCAAGGAAAGGATTTATTTCCTGTTTGTAATGGTTGCTTTTTATTTAGTGACACAAATTGACACAAGTGTCATTTTATTTTTGTACTCATTTTCAGGAAAGGTAATGTTTGTGTTTACTTGTCTCGCCAAATGGAAAGCATCTAATATTTTTTGCTATACATCAATTTTCTAAAAAGTCTTAAAAGTCATAGATACCAGCTATTAGATAAACATTTCAAATATGATCTTCATTTATTAAAGTGTTTTTTGTTTTTATTAAAGTTCCTTTTTATTATAGATATTTTTTAAAATGGATCTTGTTGGAAATGGGATTTTGATCGCACAAGACCAATTACATTTGGCAATGAATGTAAGATCTGAACAATTTGAAATGGATAAGTTCCGCCATATCTGTATTTTGTCTGGTTGCGACTATCTTCCTTCTCTTCCTGGTATTGGCTTGGGAAAAGCACGAAAGTTTATTATGAAAAGTACAGACCAAAATATACATAGGGTTAGTTATGCCAAATTTAGCAGCAAACATTTTTTTCCATAACTTAGCAATAAGAAAAATCTAACAAGAATTTTATATAAATACAAAAAGAAATCTATGACAATACGAAAGTTGTATGCCTGTCTTAAATAATGCTGATCCAATATCTTTTAAGGCATTGACACGTTTAGGTTCGGTTCTCAACATGAAGTCGCTAATCGTGCCACAGGAATACAGAGACGCATTTATATTAGCTGAAATAACGTTCAAACATCAATTAGTATTCTGTCCATTGCAAAGGAAGCAAGTACGATTGAATCCACCCCCAGCTAATATCACTGAAGATCAATTGCAATATGCTGGAAAAGAGTTAGATGAGGACCTTGCTTTACAACTAGCTCTTGGTAATTGCGATCCAGCTACTTTAAAAATGGTTCATGATTTTAATCCAGATAAAATCGTAAGTAGTTGAATTAACTGTTATAAAATATATATTGGATAATCTTCAGAAATAATATGATACTCTAGTAATAAAAATTCAAAAGATTCATTAAATTTAATTACACATTGTAGGAACGAAAAAGAAAGCGAGATACAGGACAAACAATGATTCAAACAAGTATTTGGTCAGGCAAATATAAATTGAAGACAAAATGTCAAAACTCTTCTCTTTCTGTTTTGAATTCGTCATTTATTAATGGAAAAGAGCTTGGTAAAGAAAGAAAGTCTCTAATGAATGCGTATGTTTCATTAAATTCGCATAATAATTCGAACATTCAAAGCAATCCAGAGGATCGTGATTTACACAATACTGCCATTTTGGATATGTATAAATCAAGTCGAGATGCTGAGCTGATCGACAGTACTAACAAAACGAAATGTCAAAACTCTTCCCCTCTCTCTGTATTGAATTCGTCATTTCTTAATGGAAAAGAGATTGGTAAAGAAAGAAAGTCTCTAAAGAATGCATACGTCTCGTTAAATTCGCATAATAGTTCGAACATTCAAAGCAATCCAGAGGATCATGATTTACACAATACTGCTATTTTGAATATGTATAAATCAAGCCGAGATGCTAAGCTAATCGACAATACTAACAAAGCATCAGAAGATGATTTAAATTTAACGAATAACACATCACCAGATTTACTTAAACAAAAAAATCCATTTATTAAACGAGTATCTGATCTCACGACTTCACCAAGTATTTTATCCAACGGGAATTATCGAAAAAGAGGAAGAAATTTAATGCGTGTAAAACGAACTCTCATAGATGAAAATACTGTAATAGAAAGTAAATATTTCTCAAAATCAGATAATAAAGAGTGCAGCGTACTTGAGTCAGAGAATAAAAACATGGAAACCAGTTGGATAAGTACAAACTATAATACAATTTTAGATACGAATGTACATGATATAACTCGGAAACAACTAGAAGAAAAATTATCTATAACAAACACTGAGCAAAATGCAAATTCAATGGAAAATATTAATGATCCATTTTTATCAAACCAAAACGATTGTTTGACTAATATTTATAAAAATGTTTCTAAAAAATCAAATCCTGATAGGATAGACGATATACCATCAATGACAGATACAACTAATAAAAATTATGTAACAAATAATTATTTAGTATCATCAAATTCTAGTATCGACTTTATTGATATAAACAATTATGAAAATGCGAATAGTTCGCAAAATGATTCACTCGAATGGATAAATACAAAAAATGTTCAAAGTTTCCCCCACAAAAAAAATACATTGAGGAAACAAAACTCATCAAATCTGGTAAATACGCAGATACAAGTATATATAAACAAACTTTAGAAATAATAAGAAATATTAAAGTTAACTACTTAGTTAATTACTTTTAAAATATTTCTTAGGTACAAGTTATAACAAAAAAGAAAGGATTACGCCAAAATAAACAATCGCCAACAGTTCCTAGACAACAAAGTTTATTAGACATGTTCGGATTTCAAAAAAGGTAAAGTAAAAATTGTGCTAATGGGCATGACATCATGTGTTAAAATAATTTTGCACGTATATTGTATGTATTAGATATAATTACTGAAAGATTTTATGTAATAAAATTTTTTTTTCATAGGTCATCTTTTAAACACTGATTTTAAAAATCTATTAAATTTGCATAATTTATTATATTGACCAGAATGTGCTATTAATATTATTAGTATGATAAGTATTGGACAAATGCTCAAATGTATTCTGCAAAAGAATTAAAAGTCGAACGTAGTTAGAAAAAGAAAATGTAATAACATTTAAATGCATTTAAAAGAATATTAATATAGACAAGTGATTATCATCATTCATTCAAGACGAATTTGATTTGTCTATACAAATGAATCCTGCAGAGCAGCATGAATTCTTGTTATATTACTTCACTGCCATATACACATATAAACTATCGATGAAACATTATAATTAAGCATTAGTATAAAAATAAATATTTTAATTTATCAATCACATTCCAAGAATTTAAAGCTTTAGAATGTTCTCTATATGACTTACAAGATGAAGATCTTTTCTCATATATTACGTTATATTTATATACGGTTAATTGTAATCATAAACTTTGGAAATCTTTTTGAAAAACTGTAAAAAAACATTGTTATATTAATTTAATTATAAATATAAAGAATTTGTCAATTATTATTGTTAATAAATTTCTTAAATAAGATTACACCAAAATAGATTATATAAAAAATTCTATTTCTTAGCATTATTTAATAATAAGCCTTCATATAATTATCAATATTACAAGTGTTGCTAAATTGATAATTTAATAACACATTTCTATTAATTATATAACAATTATATAGGCTGAAAACATTTTTATTTATACTCAATTTTTTGTATCTTCTGGTTCCTCCCATGGCCGTGGTATTCTAATATTCTTCCAGTTGTCAAGATCAATCTGAATACATAAAAATTATATTGTACAGACCTGTAATAAGGCTTGTTCTTTTTAATTAAATTTATTGCACAATTTCGTTGTTTCTTTTAGAAAAAAGGAAAAGATGAGCTGTGCAAGAAGTTCAGCTAAAAAGAACAGACCTGTAATCTTCTAAAACTTATTTCAATCTTTGCCCATCGTTCTAACATGCATACCTTCTCCAACTTTTCATATTCTTTCTCCAAAGTAATTTCTTTTGGTGATTTTATTTGAAATCCGTCTTTTTCCAATTCGTCGTGTATATTATATTGAGATGTACGTTTATATCTATAACTAAAGATTTATTTTGATAAGGAAATTGCGTGTTCAACAGATGATACTTTTTTCTCTCCTAAGGCAATTACCGTATTTCCGTAAATTCTCGAAGGCCAAACGATCCACCGATAATAAAGATTACAAACGGAATACCATATTGCAAAATTCTAGAACGTGACATTACATTTTTTTTTATTTGACATCACATAAAAAGCACAATGGTGATCTCCATTTAAACCTCGTTCTTCATGTTTCGCAATAGTGAGGTTAGGATTTAGGATTAGGTTAGGTTAAAGGCATGCCTTTTACATGCCGACATTCGACGTTCGTTTTTAGCGGTAAAATAGATCACGTGATTAAAATTGACGAATAGCAATCGTCAATTTTGATCACGTGACCTATTTTGCCGTTAATGAGCATCAGCATGAAAAGGCACCTTTAGTCAATGCTGCCAATTTCATTTCTTTGCCGACAATAGTGATTGGCGCGCTTGTGCACGGTGATCAGCTGAATCAGCAACGATTTACGGAACTTGAGGGGTGATGGTGGGGGTGGAAGAGGAAGGCCATCTGGCCATCGCTATTATTGTATACGACCAACGAACCAACCGTCAGTCGTCGTAGTATCAGGTTCTGTTTCTGTTTATTCTCCCGGACTGAAAAGTAAAACGCGGGCCAAAATTGGGTGATTCGCTGACGTAAAGGCGTTTCGGACGCATCCGGGTGAGTACTTACCATTAATCTCACTATATTTCGTTTATACTTTGCCGAGACGAAGAATAATGGAGAGGAAAAAAGATTTCGCGAAATTTCAGTGGATTTGTCAGTTGATTGTTTTCGTTTCTTTTTACTTCCTCCATCTAACCGCGCGGATTTTGACTGGATTTTCAAGACGATAAATTCAGTCAAAACAATGAATTTCGATTGTTTTTTATTCCCGATTTAAATCGAGTTTCCAGTCGTTGGTGCATCGATTCTTTGTGTCGTAAAGTAGAAAGACCGTTCCGTTTAAGTCTAGATATAGTCTGTTTGTTGATAGCAACAGGACTAACGGGAGTTATTTGATACTCGGATCTAAGAAACTTGAGAGATTGTTTTGAACGAAGTTCCTTTGCTATTCTATCTATTAAGCTTCCGATTTGCGAAGAAAGCGATGCGCGGGTCATTGTATTCTTCTACTATGAACTCCGTTACGAATATTATTTCTTTCGTTTATTCCTAGGCACGTATTATAAAATTATACAGAATGCATTCCATATAATGCATTCAGAATAATTCCATAGTACGTGCCCTGAATGGAGTCAGAGTGATAACAAAATAGCAATGAAAATAAACGTTAGTATTCTTACAACTTAATATTATAATCAAAGAAAAAAAGGAAATAACCAAGAAGTGAAATTTGCAATTTATTTGAACCAAGTGACTTAATCCTTTGTTTTATAATGTCCGTTTCTAAGATTAAATTTTATTTAATCTTACAATTAATTTAAAGACTATTCTAATGCTTAGAAAAAGATAAAAGAAAAAGTTGAAGAATTTAAATTAATGTGCATTGCATTGCATTTTTTAAAATCAAATATGAAAAGGTAGAGAATATTTAATTATTATTTAAATTATAAATTGAAAAAGTATTATTTAAATTTAATGTAATGTAAATTAAATGAAAAAAATTAATTTAATTTAATATAATTAATAATTAGATCTATGTTTTTTATATCTAGTTTTTTAAATTAAAAATATTTTTAGAATATCAAAATTGTGATTAAGTATTTCAGAAATATTAAAAATGTTATATAACGTTTCGATAGAAATATTTTTAAAAAAGGAGACTTCAAGGGGGACCATGGTCTCCATAGCTCCCTCCCCTCTAGATTCGCAGTGTTACATTGGGGGGAAAAGAAAACGATGAACATACATAAATCAAACACAGACAAACAGAAATCGGTTATTTCATCCTCGGTTTATTTTATTTTTATTAATTAATTTAATATGGAACATATTCAATTTTTTATTAATTCTATCATTTCTAGAAATTTGTATAGATTCGAAAAATAGTTCACCGGTTATAATTAAGTATCGCCTCAAATGTTTGGAAATGGCGAAGGATCCTTTGCTCCTGAAATGTGATATTGTTAAATTAAAAAAATTTAGTTACGTTAATCGCGTTTCTTTATTACCGTATAAAACTTTCTTAAATATTTCTGTGCTGTATTTATATATAATAAATGATTCTATTTTTTTATTTAAGTTTAATAATTCTATATATTATTTATATCTTTATGATTCTATTTTTATGTGTATAATTTTTTAAATAATTTACATATTCGCAGTATTTGCTGCCAATATTTAACCATCGCAGGATTTATATACATATATAGATGCATCTTCTAACACGTGTAACATCCGAAAAATCGATAAACATTTACGTCGGTCTGGAGTGCGTTGAACTCTCAGAATATACAACGATAACGTAACCTTTAACCTCGTAACTACGCAAAAATACCTTATCTCGGTTATTCGATGAATACTACATAAATTATATTAACACAGCCTACATTACATTGATAGAAATTAAATTATTCCGAGAATATTTAGTAAATTCGAATTTTTAATTATTTTTTAATTTTTAAATAATTTTTTAAATTAGTATCAAACCTAGCAAACAAGAATGGATTGAAATGGATTGAAATTTTTTTCTATCCGAATGCGCGTATTTTAAATAGCGAATACCTTTTTTTTTAATTTAATTGGATTTAATTAGATTCAATTAGATTCAATTGGATGCAATTGGATTGAAAAACTACATTTTCTATCCAAAATTTTGAATTGAACAGTATTCACAATTGTGTGTTTGTGCACAGAAAAAGCTATTTTTAGATTGAAAAACATAGAGATATGTTCCATGCAATTCTTATAAATGAATAAAAATGCATTCGGGATTGAAAAGCATTCATTTTAACATTCGTGAATCAATATTTCTGAGAATCTGAATTCATTTCAATCCATTTCTCGTTTGCTGGGAACGACATTTGATAACAATACATATTATATAATCATATATATTTATTCTATACTAAACAAAAATTTCTTTTCTAAGCTGCGAAATTTTTACGTAATACGGAACCTTCCTTTCGTCATCATATCAGCTCTGGACCGTTTCGTTGGTCAGAGAAGGATACAGTTTAAACACTGTCTTTCTCTTTTTCCCCCCTCTTCTGTTATTCGAATCACAAGTCCCCAAGCTACATATTTTACGAATGATTTGTTTGCTTCGAATGATAGAGAAGTCTTTTCTAAGTAAACCTCCACCGCGTGTGGAACTAAACAGGTAGTCTAATGTCCATTTCTACTAATGTAGACTAATTTTAATCTCGATTCAACTTACTCTTTATCCTTTTCTAATTCTTAGATCTGGAAAAAGATAAAAAGTAAGTTAAACTAAAATTAAAGTTGATCTACATTGGTAGAAACAGGCATTAACCTTTTTTCACTATTATAGATTATCTTTAATTTGATAGATTAACTTAAACTCAGATCAAACTCGGTTTAATTTACTCTCTTTTTATATTTAAACTGGAAATTATTGTATATATATATATAAATTCACAAGAAATATTAATAGCTTTGACCGAATATAGTGTTTTCCATTCATGTGTCTTTGTTTTTTTTAAATTCTTATAAAGGATAGAAAATAAATTAAACTGGGATTAAAATTAATCTATATTAGTAGAAATTGCCATAAATAATTAAATTCAATCGGAGATTAATTTAACCAGTAAAACTTTTAGCTTGTGTATATGCTTAAAATATTGAATGATATGCACTTATACGGATACTGATTCGAAAACTACGCAAGACTTTGACCAAAATACGCAATTCCTTCGACAGAGAATGCCACTTATCTTCCCTGTGACGTCAGATCGTGCAGACTTACAACATTGACTCGCTTAATTTGGAAGTGATTCTCCTTTAACTTTCAACGCTGATAATATCTATCATAAATCATATTAAGTCGGATTTCTCTTATATTTCTCGCACACTTGACATTGAAATTTGTGGTATTTCAATAATGACGGATTTGGAAGGTGGCGTTTACGACGTTTATATAAACATAACTTTATCTCTATTTATCTGAAGAGGCTGTTTACGAAACGTCATTGTTTCATTTATCGAAGATACCTGACTATCTAGTTACGATGTTGACAGTCATTCATTTCATTTTCTTTCATTATTTTGCACGTATTATGGAACTGTTCGGAATGGATTCCAATTGGAGTTATTCCTAGAAAATACAATAGAAATCTAGAGAATAATTGAATAATTTTTATTGAATTCCATTTTGAATAATTCTACAATATGTTGCTTCATACATCCAATATGATCTGCTCTCTCACCTCGAAGGTAATTGAGAAAAAAAAGGAGAGAGAGAGAGAGAGAGAGAGAGAGAGAGAGAGAATATCCAAGTGCTTTATCGGTATGTTGCATCCTTGAGACGCTCTCTTTTCAGTCGCACAAAGGCAACACGTAGTATTTTGTTTATATGAGCAGTCGTGTTAAAAGAGAAAACGATTCGATTGACCTTGCATAATCGTGCGTTTGTTCACGTACGACGCAGAATTATTTCAGCGAAATTATTGAAGGCGTGAACTGAGACGTTTGCATAAGGTCAACTTGATCTACTTTAATGAATATCAATTGCATGTCGCTGGAGAAATTTTTTAACAATGAAAAGAAAAAGCCTTGCGACGCATTGGGTTCAACTTCTAATAACAAATTCGAGAAATGCAAATGGAAATTAATAAAATAATTTTAACGTACTTCTGTTTATCCGAAATTGTTGAGGGACAAAACAGTCTTGATAACCGAGTACTTATTAGTTCTGATAATAACAGCTGACTTTAAAAAACTACAGTTCAACACATCAAGCTCTTATTATAAAATAACTACCGGAGCATAAACTTCTTCATGCAAATAGGATGCAAATAAACAGAATTCTACTGTATGTTACCTATTCACAGTGCTGAAAATTTATTATAATTAGAATGTTCGCGTAGTATTAACAATTTGTCTGTAGTAACTTCACTTTTCGATGTACAAAATGTTTTTGGATTTGGAAAAAATCTGATTTAAATCGAACGAGAGATATCTATTGTTCAAAGTTCGTACATTTTGGGACCACCTTTATTTATTTATTTTTTTTTTTAATGTTATTATATATGGACACGAAAAGTTTCTCTCGAACTCTGTTTATACTCTTATTACTCTGTTTATAGATACAAGGCTGGCCAGCTGCGCCATTCTTGTTGTGTGGTACTTCTCATCAACCACACTACATCCGTCAAACCTGGTTGGTCATAGTCGGATTGTTGTAGTTAGCTGTTGCGATGTCGCACACTGCAGGAATGGACACGGGCTTGCCTGTACCGGATGTCATCCCTCCGCTCGAAGAACTTCAAGAAAACCTGGTCCTAGACCTCGTCCAGGAGGTTAAATTTCAACCGGACCTCAGTCAATTACCTATAACAACACAGGTAGAAACTTCCAGGTTGTGCAGAGGAAATGGTTAAAATTTTATAAGCAGCATCAATGAAACTATCGACTATGATAAGCTTTATTTTCTATATTTTAATATAGCAAGATTTTAGTATAGTATCTTCAAAGTTTTAAGACTTAACATATATTACAGATTAATAAAGATTAATGATAGCATTTGTTTATATAATTATCGAACAATTTCTGTTTGTCCAGGACGATGAGATAACGATTGGTGCTCGAGACAGATCTGCTCATGAACTAAGATGCCTAAAAGTGATGTACGATTTGTCTTCAGACGTATTTTTCATTGCGATAAATCTGATAGACCGATTCCTGACTAAAATGAAGGCAAGGCAGAAGCATATGGCCTGCATCTGCGTGTCAGCCTTTTACATTGCTGCTATCCAACGGATGCACTCTATAGATGCCGAACACCTAATCTCGATCTCACAGTGCAGATGCACAGCTGATGACTTGAGGCGCATGTCGGAGGTGATACGAAATAAATTGGAATGGGCACCCGGCACTGAACCCACTACCGCTCTGACTTTTCTACAGTTGTTCAACAAAATGTTTCATGCGGTAGCGGAGCAAATGCATCTTGGCGACGTGTATATCAATATCGTCAAGGTGAGCTATCATCTCCTAATTTATTTATAGGATAATCTCTGAGTCCATCATCTCTTATCACAGACGTGGTGATCTCTTCCGCATATATTATATGAGACTTACAGTTTTTGCTGGTTCTAAATGGCTTATTAGAGGAGGTTTGGCAAAGATATTTTCGGCAATTTATTTTCCAAGAGACGATGAAATAAAATCTGATATATGTGTGTTCTAGGTGGATTTGAATCTGGATCTTTGGCACAGAGAGCAGCCATGCAACTCTATGCCACGATCGTTACATAGATAATAAAAAAAAGAGATTACTATCCTTGATATCAAAAAATGAAGCGATAATGAAATTTGAAATATTTGTTAAATCACACCTTAATCTTATTAACGATACACTACCGTGTATACTGATTCATTTTTATTAACATGAAATTTATGATAAAACTATACTCCTACGAATATCATTCGTCCTGTTTCAGGAATCTGAATTGATCCTCAGATTGGAAATGGTGGCTTGCAATGGTAGTTGCGCGAGTCTCAGGCCCTCCGAGGTGGCTCTGGTATTACTCTGCACTTATTTGGATGCTGCTGTTAATCGACTGAATGCAAATGCAGACGCCACCGTGTCTGCCGACGACCCACTCTCACATAACACATCTGTCATTACGTCGTCCTATCAGATGCTGAAAGACGAACTCATGCAGTTTGCTGTGGAGCTCCGAGAGAAATGCAATGTAAATATTTCATTATTTCGCTTTTTAAGTATTATTTAGTTTAAAATAAATATCGGAAGAAATTGCGAACGGGGAAAAATATTTTCGTTGAAATGAAAATTCTTCAAATAAATTTTCAAAGCAAGATTAAAACAAAGAACAAATTAAAGTAGAACGAAAGTTACAGGACAACTTGGCTCGCGTAATTTATTTGTTGATTAAAGCTCATATTTTTAATACGTTTTAGATTTCAGAGGAGAGTTTCCACTCCACTCACGGAACAGTGGGCGCTGTACTGAGCAAGTATAACGCCCAGGAGCAAACACCTCATAGACAGAAACTAATCTGGAAACTTTCATCTCGCACTGCAGGTGTTCTACGTCCAACCGACAATTTCAGATCTGTACTACCAGCGATCGCGGAACACGCGCCGATTCCGTCTCCAAGCAGGATCAGGTATCCATCACCACTTCTCTCTGAGTCGCAATTAAAAAATGTCATATATTATTGGAATATAGAATTGTATGAATCTTTCTTTTGTAGAAAAACTCGTAAATACGCACGACGCCATGGCAATAAGAGACGTTAAAGTAACATCATCATTTTTTTTGGAGGTATGATGTTTTGGAGATATTGATGTTTATTCTCTACTGTTGAAGATATCATTATAAATTATTACAAATTTTTGAAACGAATCTTGTTACATGTTTAATTTTTACTTCCTTTCAGAGTACGGTACTGGGATTTCCATCTGATATATCATGTTTTTGATATATTAGATGTCTGGTACATGTCAAGTAAAAGCGCAAGATTATCACTTTTTCCAGTACGAAGATCAAAATTTTACTCGAAAGTACAAACATCGATTCACGCATTGCAATGATTTCCCATAGATACTTTGTTTACATGATCTATTCAGATGTCATACTGGCAAGATATAAGTTTCTTTCGTTATATAAATATAAGATATAATTATGTATAAACAACGGGTCCTAAGATCGCAAAGTGAACACAACGGCCGGTATTTATAGTCGGTTTTTATTTTAAGACCATTTTAAGTAACGTCTTAAGATATTAATGAGAATCTAATTGATTCATGACTGAAGATAATCTTAAATATAAGAATCGACTATAAACCCCAGGCAATAAGTAACGAAAAGTTTTATCGATCTGAGCTGGACTTTAAAGGTACAGTTTCACGTGCTGCTAAAACAATTAGAGTAACGGATCTGTCGCTCTTATTCCAGCAGCTAAAATGATAATACTATCGCCTCGATCATATTGATCAGCGTTGACCATGATATACTTAATTTATTCTTTGTTGCTGATTCAGATAACACGCGCGCGCGCGCGCGCACACACACACACACACACACACACACA
>NW_017305485.1:3741475-3747770 GCF_001594115.1 Trachymyrmex septentrionalis
CGATATACTTAATTTATTCTTTGTTGCTGATTCAGATAACACACACGCGCGCGCGCGCGCACACACACACACACGCACACAGAGCGTCAAATCTGTCGCTCAAATGTCAAATTCGGCGATTCTTGCCCTTTTTCACGTGTAAAATCCTGCGACAAAAGTCAATATGTGATCTTTTGTTGTCGTTGAAACGGCCAGTTTGAGCGGCTCGTAAAAATGCACCTTAATTAAATAAGATTTCGGTGTAAATTTATATACATATCCAATTCTAGTTTTATAGTTCTGTATGTTTTGCCAGTATGTGAATCATTATTATCGCACTATATGTTAATCTCTGCTAACTTTCCCATTGCATTACACATACATATTTCAGGATATTTATGCAAATATTTTATAAAGAAAACAGATTTATTCTTTCTGTATTCCAATGACAAGAATTAAAGTGCTGTTACAAGCATGAGGAAAAGGAGGAATAGAAACGAAGTAAGTTCGTCTTTACGAAGTATTGAAAATTAATGTGATATACAATGTCATTTATAGTGATTATCTAATTAGTAAAACAATATCGGTAAAAGCGTGTATATCTGTATATTTACAAGATGTGTTGAAAACGAGCAAAAAGATATAAAAGAAAAAGTAATATAAGAGCTACGAAAGAGCGTTAAAAATTTCGTACGACGTAAAATTATTAAAGGAAAAGAAAAAAGGATTGTAAAGATAAGTTGGCCGATACAGACTATCTAGCCACGAAATTGGTGAATTTGCTAAAACCTGTGTTTGCTAAATTTGGTAAAGAAAAAAAATATTTCTTGTAATTTTATCAGGATTGGCAAAAAATGTTTTTTTTTAAGGACAAAATATTATATTATTTATTTTCAAATATTAATTTTTTAAAAACATGTCTTCATGCTTTAAACAATTTATAAAAAATACATGTTTAAAATATGTGAAAAACATTAAGAATGTTTTAAACGGTTTCAAACATTATTTTTACTAACTCTGAATTTTATTATGTCTTGAAATCTTTATAGTATGTTTGCATTGGAAAACGGAACAATTGATAAAATGTAACACTGATTTATGTTGCACTTCGAATGAATTTCTGACTTGTACATACGTATGTATGTGTCAGATAAATAATAATCAATTACGAGAAAAGTACGAACTGTAGAATAAATTTATTCAATATTTCAAAATGCACTAATGGGTAACGTAGAATGATGGAAACAAATTTCGCTATGCAATATAGAAGAGACATGATTTTTTTGTATGTGAATACCAAAAATAAGACATTGTATCTTTTTTCCTTCAAAGATCGTGTTCAAATCATTTTTTTTTATTCGTACTAAATTATCTCTTATATTAGGTTCTCTTGCATAATGATAGAATGCTTTTTATTGATATCCGGTTAGCTTTACGTGATTTATATTATTACCTGATTTATATCGTGATAAGATAGTTCTAAATATGAGTGTCAAGGAAAAGATATGAAGAAATATTCTAAGTCTGTCTGCCTCTCAATTGATCGCGTAATATAACAAAGTATAGACTGCGTGCGTTCTACGTTTGCAACTATCCTAGCGAAAAAAAAATTTTTACGAAAAAGTACAGAAAAATTATCCTTATTGGGACAATATTAAAAATTCTTTTTTGTAAAAATTTTTCTGTCAGGACAATTAAGGATTAAAAGTGATTATTATATCGAAATGTGAGAAGTATCGTATAAAATTCAAAAATAAACGAAAGCATGTGAACGATGCGTCATAATACGAGCAAATATGATTATAATTTTATTTGTCAAGAATTTGAATTTTTAGACGATTTATATCTTTCGTCTATTTACGCTGCACACCAAAAACATTAAATGATAAGTCGTTATTCGCAGTTCACGGTAGCTCACGATTTGCACTTTCGGGAACCTGTTTGCATTCATTGCATTTGTAATAACTGATGAAAAAGAAAAAAAAAAGAAACAATTGATAGTTCAAATAAATTTGTAAATCTTAGCCAGTTTACGCTAGTCATAAGTCGTACCGTACTTTCATTTTATGATCTGTGAAAATACATTCTCTTCTTGCATTGTAACATCAATACATCAATACGTGCAAATTTTATTCCACGAAGCTTTTTTTATTTTCTAACAAAACCACATCACGTACTATCAATAGAAATCATTTTAAGTATCGTGTATATTGTTATATACATATATGTTATGTATATTACATCCAAATAATTTTATCAAAAGAGCACAAATTTTTATTTGTCAATAGTGTACATATACTTTAACAATTGTTAATTAATATATTGTTTTTAATTAGCAGGTATGATAATACATTTCAAAAATTTTACGTAATATGTGTGTGTGGAACACGTAAAAAATAGAATGTACATATTTGCATTTTATATTGATCATAAAAATCGAATTTGTAATGCATAAAGTTTATTTGTTAATAAAATTATAGAAGTATGGAGATAAAATATAATCTACCGTAATTTTTTCTTTATAAACAAATGCAATCTATTTCATGATTGAAGTATACATACACATATTATAGGATAAATGTACAGGAGCAATCCTTAACTTTATCAATTCGTCAATATGTAATATTACATGAATCACAGACATCTAAATTATAAGATGCAAAAAAAATAAGCAAACTTGCTGTACAAATTAGATATATTTTTTCTTTAAAAAAAAAAGAACAGATGTAAATTTTTGTCACAGTAATGTGTCTTCCGAACGAATGTACTCTCCAATATCTGCTTGATGAAAGCAAATTACTGCTACAGGATCTGCGTGTTTGCAATCAGCTGTACTTTTTGCAGCAATGCCAAATCCCTGAGGCATTAAATGGAAAACATAAATGCACTTATTATCTTTTTTTATATAATAATGTTTAAATGGAAGAGATAATCAACGATGCATTGAGAATTATATTTAATTTGATATAACATACCAGTGGCAAATCGTTCATGGAAAATACAACAACACCTTGATATTGATTAGTACCTTCTGTTATACGAGCGAGACCAGATTTCATAATATGATTTCCATAGAGAAACTGTTGCTCCGCCGAAGATTTTACCCAAATTTTGTGCTTGATAAAAAAGTTTATATTGTAAATTTGCAATTACATTTATTAAAATCTGAATATATTTATAAATACGCATACTTACTTGTGCGTAAGGCGCTAGATAATGTAACGCAGTGATATGTAGCCTGAACTTTCCTGATTTTGTGAATTTGCCAAAACAAGTGCCTAAACTTAACAGATGATCAGATTCTACGTTATTTGCTAACGATAAAATTTTTTCCGACACATAATACACCCTATCCTTTTTCTCCCGAAAGCAGTAAATACCATCTGGTCGATCAATCAAGTTCTTTACATTAGTGCCAATGCTACAACAATTAAATTTGAGATTATTATGAATACCCGGTATATTTAGAACCTACATTCAATTAGACAATTATGAAATAAGTATAATTTAAATCGTAAAGTTACTTACTACTTAGTTAGCTTTTCGAATACAAGTTTTGTTTTCTCCTCTGATAAACGCTTCATCTTTAGAATATATAGGAGATAAAATAAATTATTTATTTATTTCCTTTAAAAGCTCCACGTACCTCTTCATTCACATTTCACATCTCAAACACATGTGGGAACTATTAGAGACACGATCACATCACAGTAACTATTTGTAACCATTCGATCGATTTGGACAGAAAAATTCAGCCTATCAGCGTTCTCATTCACGATTATTGATCGATTGTCATTTGTAGTTACGATTAGAGGATCGATTCTGTATCTTTGGGATCGATTCTAGCAAATTTACTAGGTATTGACCAATGAAATTATCAGTATTCTAGTAAATTCGTTCACTTTTGTAATTTTCACCTCGTTTCAAGATACAGAATCGATTCCCTTGAATAGTTTTTATCAAACATAATTACATGAATAATTCTAATCATTCACGTAATTATGTTTAATAAAAACGCGGGCTGAAAATTTGCATAAAGAAACAACTTCGTAATTTTATAAGATATTATAAGACAAAATTTACAAAATTAACTTGTTTGAATTTTCAATTCCGTTTATTAAAATTCAACAACTTTTATTTACATATGTAAGATGCAAAATTAAAAACATTTTTTCGTTTAAGGATTTATTAAATGGACCTTTCTATGGATAGTCGGCACGCTTCTATCCTGAGGATTGTTGAAGATTTAGTACAGAGACGAACCACATCTACTTTCGACGATACGATTTTGTCGATAGTGTCAGAAAATGTATATTGTATACTTACGTAGTTCCCAAATTGAAAATGAATATACTCGGCGATAGTACGGTTGATTTCGACGATAACAATGAAGAAGGCCAGCATGGCCAGCTCTCTCAGGTTTCTCTCTGTTACGATTATGACTGTTGGAATATTATTTGTATAATTCTAATGTAACAAGAATTAAAAAATTTATAATTTATAATTTGTATTTACAATACGATATTTACAATTATCGCGCTAGAAAACTTGTTTTTAAAATAAATTCTATGTCGAAACTCATCAACAAAATTGTGTAGTTTACAATTATTCTGGCAGAGGGCTATTTTTATCAAACTGCGTTCTAAAACTCATGGAAAAAATTCCAAACTTCACAATTATTTCGACAGAGGCTCTTCCTTTTTTTTTTTTTAAATATGCGTTCCGAAACTCAATATTTTTGCTGAGTTGGTCTCGTGTTTACATCCGGAGGATGGCGGAGGACTCGTAAGCTCGCCCCTCCCGTCCTGCCACGTTGTACATCTTTGTCCGTTCCTCGAGTTTCGCGAGGGCTGAGGACACGTCGCGTGGATCTTTCCCGGCATTTTCCCATCAACAGTGAGAGCGAAGCGGACGCGCGTTCGTCTGTTTATCTGTAGAGTTCAAGTCGTCCAGAGCGAACGATGAAGGTGACGGTAACGACACTCAGCGATGATAGCGTCTTTGTCCTTGACGTGAGCGAGGAGCTGGAGCTAGAGAACTTTAAAGCGTTCTGCGAAATTGAGAGCGGCGTGCCGGCCCATGAGATTGTGATCGCGTTCAACGGCCTGCCACTCATGGACGACAAGAAGTCGTTGCGCGATCATGGGATTCGTGACGGCGACGCTGTCATCCTCCAGCACATGCATCAAAGCGGCAGCGATTTGAACTTGCAGCCCTTCAACAGAGGTGAGTACCTACGAATGGTCCATTTATCGATTTTTGTATTTGTGCATTTAATGGGGGTTCTACCCCAATGAGTCTGTAGTCGATAATCGAAAGTCTTAAACAGTTTTCACCTTAGTCGTACAAGTTGGCTATTGGCCAACTGCACCAATTAAGTCTAGGTCTGCAATCTTATTTTAAGAGGCCTTAAGCTGTAAAGCCGTAAGAAATTGACCAATCACAGTTGAACATGAGAAAAATTATTTACTATGATTGTTCAATTTCTTTCGATTTTGCGGCTTACAGTCTCTTAAAGTAGGGTTGTGGATCTAGACTAAGGCTGATATTCATATTTAAGATCATTTTAAGTACAGTCTTAAGATGTTATGAACTAATCAGAGGGCTGTATTAGCATCTTAAGATATTACTTAAGACAGTCTTAAAATAAGAACCGGTTATGAATACTAGCTTAAGACTTAGGACCACTTAGGACTTCCGACTTATTGTAAAACTCTAAGACTATCTTAAGCACAGTCTTAAGGTGTTAACCAATTAGAAATCGATATTCATAATTGATTCTTATATTTAAAACTACTTAAGTATAATCTTAAGATGTAATGAACCAATCAAGAGAGCTGCATTAGCATTTTAAGACATTACTTAAGAGTCTTAAAATAAGAATTATGAATACCAGTCAAAGAGCTGTATTAGCATCTTAAGATAATTTTAAAATAAGAATGAACTATAAATGCTGCTTTATGTGTTGATCAAGCAAAAATTTTACTTCATGTACAGCTCAAAGAATGTTTACTATTAGATCTGTTTTTTTTTCCCCCCTAGTTGAACTTTGTTTATATAATTTATCTTTTTTTTTTCTTTTCTTATTGGGGGAAAAATAAAAAATGATACAAGAAGTGTTTAGTTAAAAACAAACTAGTCTATTATTGATTTTTATGTACTATGTCTGATTGTAACAGCACTTTTTATCATTTATTTTGTTGACAGAGAATATAGATAGGCTTTAAAACCTTGGCCTTTGCTTTCTGTTTAAATATACATATCTATCAATCTCAATGTTTGATATATACTATATATATATATATATATATATATA
>NW_017305485.1:3747870-3749606 GCF_001594115.1 Trachymyrmex septentrionalis
ATATGTATATATAGTATGTCAAATTTAATACTCCAAAACATCATTGACAAATTTAATTTATCATCTTCTTTGTGTTATACTCAGCAACATATATCTTATTAAAAAAAAATGAACATACTAAATTTGAAGAAACATCGCTCTAGCCATTCCATTACTGGACTTCAGTTCCATCAGAGTTCCTGGGACCAGCAATAATCAGCGTCCATCGCCGATCGCAAACAACAGAGTACAAAATCCCCGCAGCGAGGATGACCCAGCTATGATAAAAAACATGTTCCTGGCTAATCCAGATCAGCTAGCATTGTTAAAACAAAATAATCCCAGATTAGCCGATGCGCTACTGTCGGGAAATCTTGGTAAGTAACAGTTTCGAATGTAACAGCTTAATAATTTTTAATATTATTTCTGGTCTAAATATTCGTGTGTTATAGATAAATTTTCAACTGTACTCAGAGAGCAGATAGCCGCTAGAGAAGAACGACAAGCACAACGGCTAAGAATGATGAATGCTGATCCCTTTGACACTGAAGCACAGCGGCTAATTGCCGAAGAAATTAGACAGAAAAATATCGAAGCAAATATGGAGGCTGCAATGGAATACAATCCAGAGACCTTTGGCACCGTTGTTATGTTGTATATAAATTGTAAAGTCAACGGATTTCCAGTTAAAGCCTTTATTGACTCAGGTACATCGCCGATCCGAGTGCTATTTCAGTAACAAGTAAAAATGCGATTTTCTACGTGCATTTTACAAATACATAAATTCGTGATCAGACTAGAGGTTGAGATTGAGATTGGATTGAAATTTACTAATCAAAGCAAAGTTTACTAAACTTGAGATTGATTTTTTTCTCTTCTGATTAGTTAAGTTTTAATCTAATCTTAATCTCTAGCTTGATAACTTAAAATTTTCTTCAAGCTTTTCTTTAGTTTAATTTGAATCGTACTTGAGATTATTTTTATATATCTTTGTTCTATACTCGAGGGAAAGAAAGGAAGACTGAGTAAATGTCTATTTTTAAACATATATATCTCGAATGATCGTTCTGCATGGTATGCAGAAAAACAATTTAATTTTAGAACGTATGACCTCTGTTCGTGAAAACAGGAAAAAAACCTGTTCTTAATATAAATATATTACAATATATTTCGATCGTCTCTAGAAACATTTGTACAGTAAAAGCATTGGACAAAAAGTGCAAAATTGATCCTAATGCTTATTTTTATCAATGCATATTAATTTTAATCTCGGTTCTACTCACTCTTCAACTTTTTCTAATTTTTAGAACTAAAAAAAAAGATGAAGGGTAGGTTGAACCAGGATTAAAGTAAATCTGCATTAATGGAAACGAGGATAAATAAATTAAAAGATATATTATTTGTAACCCAGGTGCACAAACTACTATTATGTCTGCTGCCTGTGCCGAGAGATGCCATATTATGCGTTTGGTAGACACAAGGTGGGCTGGAGTCGCCAAGGGTGTTGGAGTACAACGCATAATCGGTCGTATACATATGGTACAAATACAGATTGGCAATGATCATCTGACAACATCCTTCAGCGTTCTTGAGGAACAGCCTATGGACATGCTGCTGGGCTTGGATATGCTTAAAAGACATCAATGTTGCATAGACTTGAAGAAGAATGTCTTGAAAATCGGAACTACGGGCACTGAAACTTCATTTCTAGCAGAAGGTGCACTTCTTTTTTTGTAATTAATAAAATTTATATATAT
>NW_017305485.1:3749706-3759822 GCF_001594115.1 Trachymyrmex septentrionalis
AATAATTTATTAATAATTATTTCTACAGGTGATTTACCAGAGTGTGCAAAATTAAGTGGAAGCAGTGATGAATCTTTAGATGACAGAGATCTCCAGCGAGCTCTCGAGGATAGCACGAGGGATGCTAAGAAACAGAGGCAGCATGGTAAGTACGTATCAGCCCAGGCTATCCTCTTAATCCTTTTGTCCTTTTTTTCTACTTTATCTATTACAAAAATACTATCTTTACACCTTTTCCCTATGCCTGGTCTGTTTTAGTATATTTCTGCCATCGCCTATTCTTTAAATAAATTTAAATTTAAATAAATTATTAGATTTTTGTTTTTAAGCAACTTAAAGTTATGAATATCTAATTTGCATAATTGTTATGTATAGCCTATGATAGTTTACTTTTTGTTTTGACGAACATTATTTTTTTGTACAAATGGTAATTTTTCCCATCGATGATAAATGTTTTCATGGAAATTTATTAGACGGGCAAGGCAGCAGTAATCAAGGGTCATCAAGGCCCGCCGCTTTAGAGACTACAATTTATCCGCATGACCCGTTCACGGAAGCCACAGTCAAGGAACTGGAGGCTCTGGGTTTTACCAGAGCGCAAGTTATTGCGGAATTGCGTAGATTTAACGGGGATAAAACGCAGGCTACTGCTGCACTGTTTGCGAAATCATTAAAATTTTGAATGTTAAAAATTATTGCGTGCGATTTAAGTGTTATCGTGCGAGTTATTGTGAACAAAGGGACAGGCATAGAGCGAAATTGTGAATATATTCTAGATAATAAAAATAGAAAGGACAATGTTCAAAGCAATTTTTAAGTATCGTCTAAGCGTCGTCTAATCGCTGTTTGATACTTTTAATTGAGTTGATTCTCCGTTTTGTGAAATCGTTGGAATCAAATATTATCTTTAATATGGAACGTCTCTGCTTTTATTTTAATATACATTTATTTCAATATTAGAATGAATGTTGTGCGTGCTGTTTGTTATTCGCTTTCCAATATGTACAGTCACAAAGAAAGAGCAGTCCCAGAAAAGAATATCATATTTTCGAAGTTTCAGCTGATTCACAAAACGAAGGAGACTGCAATATGGTCCTTCAATAAATAAAACTTTGATACATTGATCAATAGTTATGATGTAAAAAAAAAACCTTTTATAGCTCAGAAACAAATTGAAGAATGTTGAAAAACGTTGGAGAATATGCGCATCTCTCAGATTGAATTTTATAAAAATACATAAATAATACAGAAGTTCCAGTTAGATTGATAAGAAGTTGTATTTGAAGTATACTTCTTTGTATATTTTCTTACACGTACATGCAACGCCTAATTGCATTATTTCCAAATAGTATATATATTTATATATGTACTATACTACGCTATGTAGCTAAGTTTGTTAAAAGAAGAATTAAATTGTTACGTGACCTAATATTTAACATAATTAATTGCAGTATGCATATTTACGAAAATATGATTATATATTGATTATATCAAGATTTTATTTAGAATTCATACAAAAATAAGACTTGTGTATACATAATTAAGCTGAGGAGAATCAGCATAGTAAGCGATAAGATTTTTCTATACACCTCGAAAGATATGTATATCTTTTGCGGTATTCTTTGTAATTTTTCATTTAAGTGGTGAATATGGACAAATGTATATATATCTAGTATTAATAGACTCTTATAAATCTTGAGTACGAAATGGAGTAGACAAAATTTGCGCTTAGAACATCGACTTTATAATTTGATAATGTTTCAGAGACTCGAAAATAATGTCGAACTCGGCTCAAACTCAGTTCCTCCATTATTTACCGAAGAAAAACGCAGACTTTGTATATAAAATGATAATAACAGGCGAGCAATAGAAAAATTTTCCATTTTTTTACGAGATATTTGTTATGATAGCAGTTACATGAAGAAGTGTCTTCTACACAGGTGTGTACTCAATTTACAAATCGATTTTATACTGCTGCTATTTTTCTTTTGACAAGGTATTTGGTATATTATTATAATTTCTTTGTCATACAATAAAAACATGAACAATATGGCTTGATTTATTTATCAGCTAAATATTCATTATTTGGACAAAAACGATAATAATGTCTGCATATATTACATAATTTATAATATATTTTTATGTATGTGTATCGCAGTTATATTATTTTATTTCTCAAATTGCACTTTAAAAAATATCTATTTATTTTGTGATATTGTGGTTTTAGATAAAAAATTAAAAGGAGGAGAAAAAAAAAGAAAAATCACGTTTACAAACATTTATTATATATCTATACCTTTGCTTCTCGGATACTCAGATACTGAGTGAAAGAGAGACATACATATAGATTTTAAATGAATAATGTTCATAGAAGTCTCACTCTTTTTATATGCGATAATTTGGTAATTTATTCCATTTATAAACAAAAAAAGTATGTGATATATATATATATATATATATATATATACACGAGTATATATTATATATAATTTATAAAAATGGCATCAAAGAAGATAATATTATACGACTGTAATAATAGTTTTGTTGAAGTTTTGCTGAAATTTTGCTGTTTCTCCTCATAAATTATCCGGCAACTCGTCCTTGGTCCATGTGAGTTCCACGACTTTCCCCATGCGAGCGGACTCTTCACAGGCCGTAGCGATCTTACTCACCGCCAAGGTTTCCTTCGACTTGACCTGCGATTCAACCTTACCATGTACCACATCGAGGAAGTGATCAAACTCTCTCAGATAGCCGTTCATAAAACGGCTAGCGAATGAGTAGAAGATCGGGGCGGTGGTAATCCCTTGTAGTTCATTATACGCATGAACGGAGTGAAACTGTTCATTGGCGGCTTGCAGCATGCCTTTCGGACCGAAGGCTTCCAGTCGTTGATCATATCCGTATGAGCTGTTGCGCGATAAATCGATCATGCCAACTGTTCCTGATGGAAAATGTAAGTTCACTGCAACCGTGTCGAAGTCTCCAATGGCCTTGATTTCTGGGATATTTGCGTGGGCTAGGACCGAAACCTGTAATTCGCATTTTTTAATCATTTTTTTAAATAGATATGATTTGTTCAATTTTTAGTTCTTTGAGATAATTATAAAAATATAAAAAAATTGAGATAAATACATATAAAAATCTGCTTTTTCTAAGATATTAACTGCATGTAGATACACAAAATTGCTATATATACTGAAACAAAATTACTAAATCTTAACATATATCTTTGAATAATATTAAACCTTTACTTCCAATAAATAAATATTTACTTATTAAAAAATGAATGAAATTAATAACTTTTATGTCGAACAAATATATGTTTACATTTAATAAATTTCTACTTAGGATTAGTCAAATATTTATTAAAATTTAGTATTTTTCTCAGTGTACATTGCGTACAATATGTGTAAAAATCGTACTTTATCTGGGTATTCTCCGAGAACCCAAGTTATCATGTCGATATCGTGGACCAAGCAATCGTGGAAGATAGCGCCGGATACTTTCAAATAGTCTATAGAGGGCAGGGGAGAGTCACGAGAGACTGTTTTAATCATGTGGACGTGTCCAACCTCCCCTTTGCGAACTCGTTCTTTCAGATTCGAATAACTTGGATCGAATCGCCGATTGAACGCGCTAAATAGTGGCTTGCCAACTTTCTTGGCCATCTCGTAGCATTTGACGGTGTTTGGGCGATCCTCTGCTATGGGTTTTTCACAGAAGACTGCCTTCTTTGCTTCCAGAGCTTTGATAACTATACCTTCATGTGTGTAAGTCGGTGACGCCACGAAAACCGCATCGACACTTTACAAATTGTGAAAAGCAGGCATTACTTGTTTGATTGTACAGATACATTTGTATTACAGATTTATGTTGTCTAGATATAGAAATTGTGTAATTCACGCTAATTTCTATTATATCATTTATAATATATAATTTATATTATACATATAAATTTATATCATAAGGTACTTAATTTTTTATTTTAATTTGAGTTTATTTAAGTTAATTATTCGACAATGTTTTCTTAATTGATATACTCTGAAAAAAAATATAGCCTAAATTTAAATAAATATTTATTTGAATACTACCAACTAAACATTTACTCATAATAAATAAATATTTATTTAATAAAAAGAAGTGATTGTTAAATCAAATTAATGTTTTTTGTACCAAATAAATATATTTTTATGTTTAATAAATATTTAATCGGTACTATTCAAATAAATATTTATTGAAATTTAGGATATATATTTTTTTTCTCAGTGTAGTTACTTACTTGGGATCTTTGAATACTTTATCAGACTGCTTGCTATTTAAGAAGGTAACGTTGTCCAGATGCCAGTACTTTCGCAAGTTTTGCCAATTACTTTCGACGTCATCAACAATATATAAAATTTGGACACGTTTACTAGAATTCATAGTTGCTAAATGTATCGTCCCGGCACGACCCACGCCGAACAGAGCCACTTTAACTATCGGTTCGTTCTCCGCTTTCAGGGGGAAGTGTTCTAAATATCTATAAAAGATATTTCTCTAAGTGTTCATTTCTACCAGTGTCGAATAATTTTAATCTTTAAAAAGATTTAATTTACTCTTTATTTTTTCCAATTTAAAAATTAGAAAGAGATTAGAAAGGTATAAAGAAAGAAAATTAAACTGAGATTAAATATTAATCTCGGTTTAACGTACTTTTAATATATATTTTAATATTAATTTATATATATTCTGCATTAGTAGAAGAATCATTACTAAAAAAATATTAGAAGCAAAGAAACATAAAATCAATAACAATAAATAAATGGCGAAGTAAGAGTCAAACACATTTCTTTAAAAAAGTCACACAATTAAACGAATAAATTACAAATAGAAAAAAATAAAATTGAAAAAATATAATAAAATAAAAACTCAGTTTAAACTGTTTGACTCTTACTTTATTTATTGTTATTTATTTTGTATAGGAAGAGTTCTTCAATCTGGTAAACATAAACATACATCTTAAAGAAATATAGTTGAAATTTCTAGTCTCGACAGTCTAAAGTGAAAAACTGTAATAATTGTCCACCTACATAAAAGTTACTTATAAAATAAATTGAAAATTTGTTTATTTAAAGTCCATATGAATTTTGTTGCGCGTAGACATTTCTCACGTCGGTTTTAAATTAAGAATAGAAATAAAATTTTAGGAATATAAAAGTAAACGTTTTTTTTTATAAGCAATTTTCTTCATCGAATAAATTTCTGTCAATCGAGTATAACATTTATTTTACAATGCATCGCGCCGATGCGAATTTATATTAATGATATTGAATTAATTACTCACTTTTTATATAGATAATCATCCTCAGGTGGTGAAGGCTTCGGTTTGACGTAGGGAGATGTCTCTTTGAACTTCGCCGTTGCCATTATTACAAATTATAAATGTATATACTTTGATTCCAAAATCTGTCGCGATCGAGAGACCGGTTTCTGGCAAACGATGCCTCGATAACAGCTTCTTATATACGAAAAGATAAATGGAAGTGGGGGTTGCTTACTGTGACGCATATTATTATCCAATAGCGCCACGTAATAGATAAAAGATACATTTTCTAATTATATCAGTAATGCGTAATATAAAAAAATAAGGAAATCTCTATCATGCTGAGCTGTTGTTTTTATTGAATAAGGAATTTTGTATATTTCTTCCGAGTTTTCTGAATTTTTTATCATTTTTATTTTTATCCTTACTGGCTATTCTTATGCCAAGAATTCTTAACAAACTTCTCAATAAATACGAAAAAATGAGTATAAATTTCTGGCAACATAAATTATTGAATATTAATGATAACATTCTTGAGCATTAATGATAAGTTTAAAATTGAAGTATTTTTATTTAATTGTTCGCCTTTCGAAATAATTAAGCTGGTGTGCTGTCTTAAAATCTCTGGATTTCTACTAATTAATTATTAACATGCTTTGCTGCTACAAAAGCGTCACATAAACGACACTTGGCAGCAGGAGAGAACTTCCAGATAGTTCTATCCATTTATTAAATTAAGTCACGAGGTACAATGAGAAAAGTTCAGTATTGCGATGCACTCATTCAGAAAGAAGGATAGAAAGAGAGAGGAATCAAGCGACGATAGAGAAGACTTAAATTGGATATTCCACCATATTCGATACGTTGATCATTCTAATAGATTGAGCATAACGTTGATTTGGATATGAGTGGTTTATATATATTTACGCGATATAGCCATTAGATTCTGCAGTTATGTTTGTTCGTGTTTTTGCATAATCATTATGCGATACCCTTTCATTTCTTAAAATGTTACCACGACCTGTAATACGTAATGAATGGAGGACTTTGTTATCGCTATAATTACGCTAATCATTTATCTATATCATAACTTCTATCGCAAAAACTATGTCATAACAATTGATAAAAAATAGATGTACTTCTAGTTTTTCAGCGACTTTTAAAATGACCTGAAATATCTGTTAAAATTGTTTACTGCATAATTAATATCAATAAGTAACTTGAAAATTTCCATTAAAATGCAAAATCATGAAAGGGACAAGGGGTTATCGACGAAATTATCGCATTATATATCGTATCTTTGGAATAAAAATAGACTATAAAAAGTCGCGATTACATAATTTATTTAAACAACGTAAATTAAATAACAAGCAGCAACAACAAATTCACATAGAATGTCGCATCGTGAGTTTTCATCAATCGAAAATGTTCATCGATCGGTAAGATTTATAATAAAACGGCACCCTTGACTTTCTTCTCATTCTGAAATCAATTAAGATATGTGTTTTTATCATGCGGCATATTACATTCGGCAAATGCAAGCTAAATAAAATCGGCTTTTGGATTTATATCTTTTTTTACTAATGTAGTTTTATTTTAATTTTAATTCAACTGACTCTCTATGTTTTTTTAGTTTTAAGAATTAAAAAAAGATAAAGGATAAGTTGGGATAATTGAGTTTAAAATTAATTTCTACGTTGATAGCATTAATTAATTTAATTGATTTAGATTTTTTTTTATTAATTAAATGCCGATTTAATCAATCACGAAATATATTAATCACATTTTTTGCTTAACGATTGCACTTGCTAAACGTGTTTAATATAAAAAATAGCTTTGTGAGAGAATTCTATCGATTGTGCCAGTGAGAAACTCAAGCTATAATTTTATTTATAATATAACTGTAACATTTTTTCAATTAAAAAACGATAGAATTTTTCAAAATAAAGATTTGTACATGGCGATTATTGAGCGATATAACTCAATGAGCAAAATATCTAAAATCGACGCATAAAACAATTTTAAAATCTTTCGGATTTGTTTATGAAATATATCTTAAGATGATCGGTAAAGATATCCTAAAGTTTTATTTTAGACATTCTATTATACTTCATTCATTAAAAATTTTCGTAAATATTTTCGAGAAGCGACCAGATAAAACAATGTTTACTTAGTTCCACAATAGACGCAATAGTATCTATCTTCAAGAGGATTAAAGTTCTTTACTTAAGATCTTTAATAGATATGAAAACTTTTTACAAATTAATGTTTTATCAAAAAATAATTGTCAATTTTTTTTTCAAATTTTTGTTTTACGCATTATAAAAAAAATCGGTCTTAGCAGCATTTCTATTAAGCTTATGAATAATTGAAAAAGCGCAGCAATCAACATTCATGTCGAAAGTAAGTTGAATTAATGACAACACAGCAATTATATTTTCCTACTTCCATTAAGATCCGCCGATACTATAAGATCACGCGGTCTTGAGACGTCATTCTAACGTAAAAACGACATCATATGTGTTAACAGCTCGTCGTTGTGCTAAATTACCACGATGTTGCTGTATTTGTCATCATCCTTTCATCGAAACAAAAAAAAATGTACAGAAAATTTTGAATGGTATAAATAATCCATAATCTTAAACCGTAAATCATTTTGAAGTATATACATTAAATAGTGATTAAAGCTTTCTAATCTATCTTGCAAGTAATTTCTCGTAATAGAGATAGAAAGTAATTGTAATATATACTGTTAAAGAATTATAAAACATTAAGAGAAATAATTTAAAAAAATCACTTATAAAAATTTAATTTCCTGTTTTATTATTTATTTAGATTAACAAATAAAAATATGAGAGATATTGTAGAAATTAAAAAATATCACGAGATATATATTTGAAAATGTGATGTACAAGTTATACTTTCTTTTACCAGCTGATATTTCATCGTTATGTCGTTTATAATCGTACAATGATTCACAATCAAGAAAATGTCATGATTTAGAAAATTGTAAAAAAATTGTATGGTAGCTCGTCACTCTTTAGAAAGATATAATTTAAAAGAAAATGAAAGGTATCGGAAGAAAAAGAGAATCACGTTTTCATTCTACTTAAATGACTTGTTTTGCTAATAAGGCTAATAAATAAAAGTTTCGAGAAGAAGAAATTAATAGAACAAATAAATAACGTACCCTTTCAGTGTCACATTTGTTGAAAAGGATGCTCATGGTGAAGCTTCTACCGCGAACTGGATAGAGGAGAGAGAACGGTTCTTAGGAATAAAAGTTACTCTGCGTGAGAAATCACCCCTGAGAAATTTTGTGTAGTTTTAAGCTCAACGGTTATTCTTTCGGTGATGCGTCGCATCGTAACATCATGCGATCGTAACCATCGATGGATGCATGTATTTAGACAGATCCTGCTGCCAGATCTCTTCCGTAATTGATAGCTAGTTCTAAACTTTTAATCTTTTGGATTTTAATCTCGATAGACTTTATAGTCCTCCACAAATACAGATCAGCAATGACCATCTGACAACATTCTTCAGCGTTCTTGAGGAACAGTCTATGGACATGCTACTGGGCTTGGATATCCTTAAGAGACATCAATGTTGCGTTGACTTGAAGAAGAATTGACTTGAAGGTCCTTTTCTGACAGAAGGTGTACTTCTTTTTTTTGTAATTAACAACACTTGTGTGTGTGTAAAAAATTAATTATAATTAAGAAAACGTTAGAGCAAAAAATATTAGCAAATAATAATTTATTAACAATTATTTTTACAGCAGGTGATTTATCAGAGTATGCCAAATTGAATGGAAACAGTGATGAATCCTTAGATGACAGAGATCTCCAGTGAGCTCTCGAGAATAGCACGAGGGATGCTAAGAAACAGTGGCAGCATAGCAAGTACGTCTCAGCTCAGGCTATCCTCTCGTCCTTTTTTACTACTTTTTATCTATTAAAAGAATACTATTTTCACACCTTTCCACTATGTCTGGTCTATTTTAGTATATTTCTGCAATCGCCTATTCTTTAAATAAATTTAAATTATTAAATTTATGTTTTTGATAGCAACTTAAAGTTATGAATATCTAATTTGTGTGAACATTAATTATAGCTTATGATAATTTACTTTTTTTTAACGAGTATTGTTTTTTCCTACGGAAATTTGTCTCGTCGATGATAAATGTTTTCATGGAAATTTGTTAGACGGGCAAGGCAGCAATCAAAGGTCATCAAGGCCCGTCGCTTTAGAGAATACAATTTATCCGCATGATCCGTTCACGGAAGCCAGTTAAGGAAATGGAGGCTCTGGGTTTTACTAGGGCATAAGTCATTGCGGAATTGCGTAGATTTAATAGAGATAAAACGCCGGCACTGTTTGCGAAATCATAAAAATTTGGAATGTTAAAAATTATTGCGTGCGATTTAAGTGTTATCGTGCGAGTTATCGTGAACAATGAGACAGGCATGGAGTAAATATATGCTGGGCAATAAAAAGAAAGGACAAAACAATGTTCAAAACAATTTTTAAGTATCGTCTAAGTATCGTCTAATCGCTGTTTGGTTACTTACTTTTAATTGAGTTGATTCTGCGTTTTGTGAAATCGTTGGAATCAAATGTTATTTTTAATATAGAACTTCTCCGCTTCGGTTCTAATATAGATTTATTTCAATATTATTAGAATGAACGTTATGCTGTTTGTTATTCGCTTTCTAATATGTACAGTTATAAATGAAAGAGCGGCTCCAGAAAAGAATATCGTATTTTAAAGTTTCAGCTGATTCACAAAACGAAGAAGACTGCAATAT
>NW_017305485.1:3760138-3778617 GCF_001594115.1 Trachymyrmex septentrionalis
TATATCTTCAATAAATGAAAATTTGATACATTGATCAATAGTTATGATGTAAAAAAACTTTTATAGCTCAGAAACAAATTGAAAAACGCTGAAAAACATTGGAGAATATGTACGTATCTTAAATTGAATTTTATAAAAATGCATAAACAATAAAGAAGCTCTAGTTAAATTGATATGAAGTAATATTTAAAGTATACTTTTTTGTATATTTTCTTACACGTATGTACAATGTCTAATTGCATTATTTCCAAATAGTATATGTATTTATATATGTAACTATACTACGCTATGTAGCAAAGTTGATTAAAAGAACAATTAAATTGTTACGTTGCCTAATATTTAACATAATTAATTGCACTATACATATTTGAGAAAATATGATTATATATTCAATACATCAAGATTTTATTTGGAATTCATACAAAAATAAGACTTGTGTATACATAATTGCGCTGAAGAGAATCAGCGATAAGATAGTAAACGATAAGATCTTTCTATACACCTCGAAATATTGTATATGTAAATCTTTTGTGGTATTCTTTGTAATTTTTTTATTTAAATGATGAATATGGACAAATGTGTGTGTGTGTGTGTGTGTGTGTGTGTGTATAATTCATAAGAATGACATCAAATAAGATAGTATTATACGGATGTAATAATAGTTTTGTTGAAGTTTTGTTCAAGTTTGGCTGTTTCTTCATAAGTTATCTGGCAACTCATCCTTCGTCCATATGAGTTCCACGACTTTCCCCATGCGAGCGGACTCTTCACAGGCCGTAGCGATTTTACTTACCGCTAGGATGTCTTTCGACTTGACCTCCGACTCAACCTTACCATGTACTACATCGAGGAAGTGATCAAACTCTCTTATGTAGGCGTTCATAAAACGGCTAGGCCATGTGTACCAGATCGGGGCAGTGGTAATTCCTTGTAGTTCATTATACAAATGAACGGAGTTCAACTGCCTGTTGTCGGCTTGCAACATACCCTTCGGACCGAAGACTTCCAGTCGTTGATCATATCCGTATGGACTGTTGCGCGATAAATCGATCATGCCAAGTGTTCCTGAAGGAAAATGGAAGTTCACTGCAACCGTGTCGAAGTCTCCAATGGCCTTAATCTCTGGAATATTTGCGTGAGCTAGGACCGAAACCTGTAATTCATATTTTATATAATTTTTTTTTATAGATACGATTTGTCAATTTTTTCGTTCGAGATAATTATAAAAATCCGCTTTTTCTAAGATAACAACTGCATTCCTAAGATATTAACAGATACACAAATTTTCTGTATACTGAAAAAAAATTACTAAATCTTAATATATATTGCTTTGAATAGTACTAAGTAAATATTTGCCCACAGTAAATAAATATTTACTTAATAAAAAAATAATAAGAATGAATGAAATTAATAATGAAATTAATGATTTTTATGTCGAATCAATATCCCTGGTAAAAAAAATTGATAGAGAACGATTAAAAATATAGAACGATATCATTTCTATCAATTTGTATCGTTTTTTTATAAGATTATATCATTTTCTATCATTGACATCGCTAGCATCACGATTATTCGGATATGAATCCTATTGCATTTTTTTTTAATTCTATAAGATTTGCATAAGATTTTTGTAAGATCTGATTCAAATTAGTGAATTTACGAACCAGATTCCAGATTTGAAACAATAGCATTTTTCTATCTTTCTCTATCAACCTTTTTTACTAGGGATTTGTTTATAAGTAGTAAATATTTACTTAGGATTATTCAAACAAATATTTATTAAAATTAAGTATTTTTCTCAATGTACATTGCGTATAATATGTGTAAAAATCGTACCTTATCTGGATATTCACCGAGAACCCAAACAATCAGGTCGATATCGTGGACCAGGCAATCGTAGAAGATACCGCCGGATACTTTCAAATAGTCTAGAGAGAGCAAGGGAGAGTCATGAGCGACTCTTTTAATCATGTGGACATGTCCGACCTCCCCTTTGTGAACTCGTTCTTTCACATTCCAATAACTCGGATCGAATCGCCGATTGAACGCGGTAAATAGCGGCTTGCCGACTTTCTTGGCCATCTCGTAGCATTTGACGGTGCTTGGGCGATCTTCTGCTATGGGTTTCTCACAGAAGACTGCCTTCTTTGCTTCCAGAGCTTTAATAACTATATCTTTATGTGTCATAGTCGGCGTCGCCACCAAAACCGCGTCGACACTTTCAAATCGTGAAAAGCGAACATTACTTGTTTGATTGTACAGATGCATTTGTATTACAAATTTATATTGTCTACATATCGAAATTGTGTAATTCGTGAATATAATTTATGATATATAATTTATATTATACATAAGTCTATATTATAAAAGGTACTTAATTTTTAATTTTAATTTAACTTTATTTAATTTGATTATTCGACAGCGCTTTTTTAATTGATAGCTACTTACTTGGAATCTTTGAACACTTTATCAGACTGCTTGCTATTTAGGAAGGTAACGTTGTCCAGATGCCAATACTTTCGAATGCTTTGCCATTTACTTTCGACATCATCAACGATATATAAAATTTGAACACGTCTACTAGGAATCATAGAATTTAAATGTATCGTCCCGGCATGACCCACACCGAACAAAGCCACTTTAACTATCGGTTCCTTCTCCGTTTTCAGGGTTAAGTGTTCTAAATATCTACGAAAGATATTTCTTTAATGTTCACTTCTATCAATGTCGAATAATTTTAATCTGTTAAAAGATTTAATAGTTTAATTTACTCTTCATTTTTTGCAATTTAAAAATTATGAAGAGACTAGAAAGAGATAAAAAAAGAAAATTAAACTGAGATTAAATATTAATCTCGGTTTAACTTACTTTTAATACATGTATATATTTTAATATTTTAATCTATATAGATTCTACGTTAGTAGAAGAGTCGTTAGTAAAAGAATATTGGAAGCAAAGAAATATAAAATCTTGAAGAAATACAGTTAAAATTTCTGGTCTCGAAAGTCTAAAGTGAAAAACTATAGTAATTTTCCACCTACATAAAAGTCATTTACAAAATTAATTAAAAATTTGTTCATTTAAAGCCCATATCAATTTTGTTGCGCGTTTCTCGTATCAATTTTAAATTAAGAATAGAAATAAAATTTTAGGAATATAAAAGTAACGTTTTTCAATAAGCAAATTTTCGTCAATCAAGTATAATATTTATTTTACAATGCATATCGCTCCGATGCGAATTTATATTGTGCAATGATATTGAACTAATTTCTCACTTCTTATACAAGTAGTCATCCTCAGGTGGTGAAGGTTTCGGTTTGACATAGGGAGATGTCTCTTTAAACTTCGCCGTTGCCATTATTACAAATTATAAATGTATATACTTTGATTCTAAAATCTGTCGCGATCAAGAGACCGGTTTCTGCCAATGATGCCTTTATAATTATACTTCTTATATAAGGAAAAATAAATGGAAGTGGGAGTTGTTTACTGTGACGCATATTATTATCCAGTAGCGCCAGTCATGTAATAGATAAAAGAGATGTTGTTTTTATCAAAGAAGGATTCTGTGAATTTTTTCGTAATTTTCTGAATTTTTTTATTATTTTTATTTATATTCTTATTGGTTATTCTTATGCTAAGAATTCTTAATAAACTTTCGAACAAATACAAAAAGATGAGTATAAATTTTTTGCAACATAAATTATCGAATAATTAATGCATTAAAGATATAAGTTTGAATTTAAAGTATTTTTATTTAATTGCTCTTCTCTCGAAACAGTTAAGCCGGCTGTTGTCTTAAAATCATATATATATTCTACTAATTATTTATTAATGTGCTTTGTTGCTACAAAAGCGTCACATAAACTTGGCAGCAAGAGATGCTTCCAGAAGAAGGTTGTACCCATTCATTAAGTTTATTCACGGATCACAATGAGAGAAGTTCAATATTGCGATTTACTTATTCAAAACGAAGGATAGAATGAGAGAGGATTTAAAGCGGTGATAGAGAAGACTTTATGCCCATTTCCATCAACGTTGATTAACGTTAAATTTGTCTTTTTTTAATCTTTAGAATTAGAAAAAGACGAAGAGTAAGTTGAACCGAGATTATAGTTGATTTACATTGATGGAAACGGGCATTATAGCGTTTTCTCTTGGCTGCACTATCGCTAGTGTATCACTTAGAATGTATCGTGTTTCTATAGCTGATGGTAAACGAACTCATTTGGTGTACCATGTTTCCTACGATGTCGTGCAAATTTTATGGTACACCGTCTCAAAGGGACGGTGTAGAGCCAGTGTGATATTTAAAATTTGAAATTTGATATCAAGCGGGAACAGAGTTTTAGCGTCATAATGATGTACACCACTCTTGTATAGTGTAGCTGATTGTAGCGCTTACACGCAACTGATGTGATGCCAGGATGCAGTGTATCTCAAGAGAAAACGCTATTAAATTGAATATTCCAACATATTCAACACGTTGATCATTCTAATAAGTCGAGCATAACGACTTGTCTATGAGTGGCTTATACATATTTACGCGATATAACCATTAGATTTTGCAGTTATGTTTATTTACATTTTTACATAATCATCATGCGATATCCTTTTATTTCTTAAAACTTTACCACAATGACCTGTAATAAACCGAGGACTTTGTTATCGCTGCAATTACGCTAATTATTTATCCATATCATAACTTTTATCGCAAAAACTGTGTCATAACAATTAGATGTACCTCTAGTTTTTCAGCGACTTTTAAAATGACTTAAAATATCTGTTAAAATTGTTTTGTGCATAGTTAATATGTCAATAAGTAACATGAAAATTTCTATTATGTAATATCATACAAGGGGTTATCGACGAAATTATCGCATTATAACATATATCGTATCTTTGGAATAAAAATAGACTATAAAAGTCGCGCATATACATAAACTGCATACATTCTGCCGCTGCAGATTAAATTAAGATATAGCAATGAGAAATCCGCTCGAACGAATTACATAATTTATTTAAACAACGTAAATTAAATAACAAGCAATAACAACAATTTCACGTAGAATGCATCGTGAGTTTTCATCAATCGAGAATGTTCATCGATCGGTAAGATTTATAATAAAACAGCACCCTTGATTTTCTTCTTATTCTGAAATCAATTAAGATGCATGTTTTTATCATGCGGCAATGATCACATTCGACAAATGCAAAATAAAATCGGCTTTTGGATTTATATCTTTTTTTTGTAATTTAATTTTCAATGTAGTTTAATTTTGATTTAAACTGGCTCTCCATGTTTTTTTACTTCTTAGAATTAGAAAAAGATAAAGAGTAAGTTGAACCGAGTTTAAAATTAATTTCCACGTTAGCAGAAATGTGCGTTAGTTAATTTAATTGATTTTTTAAATTAAATATATTTAATCAATTACGATTTAATTAAGAACGAAATATATTAATTGCATCTCTTGATCTTTACGATTGCATTTGCTATAAACATGTCTAATATCAAAGAGAATTTTGTGAGACAACACCACCGATTGTGCCAGCGAGAAACTTGAGCTACAATTTTATTTACAATATAACTGTCACTCTTTAATCAAAAAACGATAGGAATTTTTAAATGTGAAGATCTGTGTATGGCGATTGTCGCTCGACATAACTCAATGAGTAGAATGTTTAAAATCAACACATACCCAACAAACGAGAATGGATTAAAATGTATTGAAATTTTTTTCTATCCGAATGCGTATTTTAAATAGCGGATACTTTTTTTGGATTTAATTGGATTCAATTGGATTCAATTAGATTCAATTGGATGCAATTATATTGAAAAACTGCATTTTCTATTTCAAAATTTTGAATTGAACAGTATTCACAATGCATAGAAAAAGCTAATATTATTTTTAGATTGAAAGGCATAAAGATATTCTCCATGCAATTCCTATAAATGAATAAAAATGCATTCAGGATTGAAAAGCATTCATTTTAACATTCGTGAATCAATATTTCTGAATCCATTTCAATTCATTTTAATCCATTCTCGTTTGCTGGGTAAGAAACAACTTTAAGATATCTTAAAGTTGTTCTGTGTGTTGATTTTAAACATTCTACTCATTGGGAATTCTGTGAATGTTTTCGAGAAGCGACAAATAAGACAATGTTTACTCAGTCTCTTTATTCAGCTAGCACACACTGGTATCTCACAATTCGTCGTTCACCTTACGATATGCTTGTTTCGGCATGAAAACAACCTCGTCCCCATAGCTTTCCACGTACGCCGACCTCTTTCTTCTGTCACTTCCCGGATCGGCGTCGATGAGAGCTATACTCGATTTAGTCGACCTAATTAATAAAAGTGTATCATTGCTTGAAATATATTATATAAAAGTTTCATTGTACTTCATAAAAATATGTATTCTATAACTAAACCGATATTAATTTTTTTAAATAAAAACCTTAACTTTGATTTAATTGAAATTACTGAACATTATTTAATTTTGGAAGAATAACTTTACGAGATGAAAAGAGAGGACAAGTTTATTTTTTATTATTAATTTATATATTATAGTATTATAACAGAAAATATAGTATATCTATATTTAAGAAAATCAAAGTTCTTTACTTAAGATCTTTAGTAGATGTGAAAACACTTATGTTTTTTACAAATTATTAATGTTTTATCGAAGGATATTGCCAATTTTCTTTTCAAATTTTCATTTCACGCATCGTAATAATTGCCAATTTTCTTTTCAATTTTCGTTTCACGCATACGTAAAGAAAATCAATCTCAGCAGCATCTCTATTAAGCTTATGAATAATTGAAAAAGCGCAGCAATCAACATTTATGTCGAAAGTAAGTTGAATTAATGACGAAACAGCAATTACCTCTTCTTACTCCCATTAAGATCCGCCGATACCGTAAGATCACGCGGTCTCGAGAAGTCACATTCTAACGTAAAAGCGGCATCACCTGGTGTTAACAGCTCGTCGTCGTGCTGAATCACCACGATGTTGCTGTATTTGTCACCATTCTTTCAACGAAACAAAAAATGTACAGAAAATTTTGAATGGTATAAATAATTCATAATTGATCTTAAACCGTAAGTCATTTTAAAGTATATACATTAAAGTGATTAAAGCTCTCTAATCTATCTTACGAGTAATTTCTCGTAATAGAGATAGAAAGTAATTGTAGTATGTACTGTTAAAAAATTATAAAACATTAAGAGAAACAATTTTAAAAAATCCTTTATAAAAGTTGAATTTCCTGTTTTACTATTTGTTTAGATTAACAAATAAAAACATAAGAGAAATTGTAGGAATTAAAAAATATCAGGATAATATATATTTAAAAATGTGATGTACAAGTTATACTTTCTTTTACCAGCTATGATATTTCGTCATTATGTCGTATATAAAATGTACAATAATTCACGATTAAGAAAATGTCACGATTTAGAAAATTGTAAAGAAATTGTATGGTAGCTCGTCACTCTTTAGAAAGATATAATTTAAAAGAAAATGAAAGGTTTCGGAAGAAAGAGAGAATCACGTTTTCTTTCTACTTAAATGACTTGTTTTGCTAATAAGGCTAATAAATAATAGTTTCGAGAAGAAGAAATTAATGGAACAAACAAAATACTTAAATAACGTACGTTAATATTTAAATAACGTACCCTTTCAGTGTCACATTTGTTCAAAGGGATGCTCATGGTGAAGCTTCTACCGCGAACTGGATCGAGGAAACAGGACGGTTCTCGGGAATAAAAGTTACCCTGCGTGTAGATCACTCCTGAGAAATCCTCTGTAGTTTTAAGCTCGATGGTCATTCTTTCAGCGCCGCATTTTAACCCCACGCGATCGTAGCCATCAGTGGATGCACCTATTTGTATGTCTTTAGACAGATCTTGCTGCCAGATCTCTTCTGTAATTGATAGCTAGTTTTAGACTTTATTCTCGATCTTTTAGAAATTCTTTGTTGTTTAATGTAAAGTAATTTAAAACTGAGCAATTTTACCATAAAGTAATTTAAAACAGAGTAATTGAAATAAAGTTTAATAAAAGTTGGAAACGAAAGTGCAACAGCGATTTATTCTATTTCTGTGAAAACTTGGGAAAGAAATAATTGTAAAATGGAAAGAAGATTAAGAAACTTGGGAAGGAAATAATTTTAAATGGAAAAAAAATGAAAAACACACTCTGTATTCTTAAGTACAATTCCTTTAAATACATATTTGAATAAATTTATCATTTTAGTCTTAAAAAAATATGGATTTAACACTATGCCTATATATTCTCACTCAGTGTTAATATTAAAATTATATAATAGTGTTAAATCCATATTTATATTTTTTATAGTGATGATATTTATTTTGTCATTAATAGATTCATGATTACGTACATTTTTAATTTGTAAATAAAAAAAAAGTCATCAGTTTATAAAAATTCAAATGACATTTTTAATATTGAAGAGAACAAACTTTTAATATTTATTACACTAAAGAAAACATTTCAAAGAATGATCTCTTTGCTCGTACTCAAAAAAATTATTTTTTTGGATCAATGAAAATTTCTTTGAAAATAAGATATTGTACTTTCAAAAAAATAAGATATAGAGATGTATTTCCAAAAAAATTTTTATTGATCCAAAAAAATAATTTTTTTCAATACGAATAAAAAAGTATTTCTTTAAAATTAAAATTTTTTTTAGTGTATTATAATCAAAATTATTTAAAAAACACAGAATTTATTTGATTTAATGTCTCAATTTCGATAAAAACTCCCTTATCATCTCAGACTAACGGATCAGTGAAGTTGCAATCTATCTCACCTGCATTGCTCATCAGCTTAGTGTTTGCTAAGAACGTGAGAAGTAGTATCGAACGCATGGTCCTGTGGGAACAGTAAGCGTGGACGAACGACCGTGAACTGGCGATAAACTCAAGTTCGCTCAATGCCAAGATGCCAACGTGCCGTCTGCCACCGTTACCTGTCGGGGTGACTTTCTTCCCTCTCCACCCTCTCCTCCCCACTTTTAATTCGTATCCGAATCGGATACTTTCACCGCGTGATGAGACGATCATCTTTTTCACTTTTTCTTCTTTTTTTTCTTTGTATGTTATAGTCATCGCATGGATCATCGATCATTGTCGCGGCTCGTTGATTCGGAACTGCAGGCTCAAGCGCTGTCCGTTTTTGTAAACTCACGCAAATTATTTATGCATTAATTTAATATTGATTTACAAGAAACGCCGCTTTTTTCTGCGATTATACAATAGGAATTATTTTTTATCGGGTCTTCTAGTGTCAAGAATAGTTGACGTAAATTCTTATATTTCACCTTTTCTTATAAAAATCTATTTTTTAATTATAAAAATATTTTTTTTAATTCTTTACTTTGTAGATATTTCTTATGTGAAAATACAAAAAATTTTTGGAAAATGAGGAATTTGAGAAATTTTCGAAATTATTAGTGAATGAATTTTATCCTCATATTTTAATTATTAATGCAAATTATTTACGTATTAAATAATTTATCGCATCGATTTACAAGAAAATAAGATGGCTCTTTTTCTGCAATTGTACAATAAAATCTAGAAATTACTCGAGAAATTATTATTTTTATTGATTTCTATTTTTAAGAATAGTTACAAATGTGATAAATTGTTATATTTCATTTTTTTAATACAAATTTATTTTAAATATAAAAAGATCTATTCTCTTTTAATTTTATACTTTTTGTAGAACATTGTCTTATGTGGAAATACAAAAAAAAAAATCTTAAAAAGTAGGAAACTTCTTGGAATTTGAGAAAATTTTTGAAATTTTAGTTATTGCAATTTCATTGCTGTTTATTCTTCTGATATTTTAATTATTAACACAATAACTATATACAATTCTCAATAAATATATATCATTACGCTGATACATATATTATGTATAATATGTTTCCTGAGTATATATACGACAGATATAAATGTTACATATAATTTTAATAAAAAAGGAAAAATTAGCATACTGTTTCGCCATTAGTTTTCGTACGATTTGAATACGAATTCTCGAATTTGCGGATTCAACTATTCGGACACTAAAACGCGGGTAATTCGAACATTATATTTCTAGCCTTAGTTGAAAGTATAAGAATCCAGTGATATTCTCGTTGATAGTTGGCAGGATTGCGTGACATTATCAGCCAGCCTACGAACTTGGATCATAATTTACATTTATTCACGGATACTTGACTATCAACATGTCTGTCAGTCGTGTGTCGCAGATTCTATTCTCTCGCGTGTCGCACGCAGCCCGAAAACCGCAGCAATTTGCCACGCCTGTTTTCAGGTGTTATTCCTGTAAGTACCAAATATACCTGCGAACACAGATCCCTTCTCCGTCGGGTCATCGGTTATCACCAGCCGGACAGCTGGTCGTAGTGTCGGGAACGCCGGTTTCGTGGGAAACACCCGGTATAATTGCTGCACTATTGCTACGCTACAAAACTTATTTCTGAGGCTACGAAAAAAATACGTTTATATACTGATGTTAAATTCGATCACATATTAAATGTCTGAATGCCATTATTCACTGCGAATATTGAAAATCTATAATTATATACGTAATAACGACAGCCCAAAATAGTTTTCTCATAATTATTTTTTGTAACATTATTGTACATATATGCGTATGACTTGCAATTCGCACTATCACACGGTTTTAAGAAAAAATTTAATTATTTGTCGGATTTATGTGTATTTAGTAATAATGATATAACTATACGTGAGGAAAGATGTTTATTATATTTCTTTTTAAAAAAAATCACAAGTTATCTCGGGGGCACACATATTTATGTATACAGAAAAAAGATAAATTTAATATAATTTAATATAATTATAATATAAATTTTATAAATTTGTTACGTATGTATAACACTTTTGTATTATTTATACTTTTGTAATCTTGTTTTGATTTTCAAATTATGACTTTAAAATTAGATATCTCGTGCAATAAGGCGATTAATTTATATCTGTAAAGAAGTTCAACGAGATTAAATAAGCCTTAATAAGCCAAGCAGGAAACACGCCGTTTCATTGTTTTTCTTTGAACGCATGAATATAACTCAAGCGTGCAAAACTGTTTTTGATATTTTTCAGAACTTATAGTTTATATATTTAATAATATTTATTTATTTCGAGAAGAAATAAAAGACAATGTATATAAAAGACAATTTATGTTAAAGTGATGTAACAAACATTAAAAAGATTTTCTGATAAAATTATTCATTAACAACATTTGATTTGCTAAAAACAAGATTATCTTTAAATTAACTAATAAATTAAAAGAATTTCCGTTCTTTTTGAGACACCTTGTACATGAAACGGACCTTGTTATTCATTGCCCAATGTATTCTTGTGGTTATCTTCATGTTGAATCGTTCTTGATTACATAATGTATATAGAAAATGAAGGCTCGCGCTTCCACTAAGAAAAAGATAAATAGGAAGTTGAATTAATCTTACATTTGTGGAACCTAAAACGTTGAGCATAATAAAACTACTTTAAATATCTGATATATATAAGTAAATTATTTTTGAAAAAAACATCGGACACATCGCGCATTATTAACGTTAATTAATTTTATCAAAACATGTAGTACGTTACAAATAATATACTAGAAAAAGATTCTATTTTTCCAGACTATATTATTATTTGAATTTAATTATTAATATATCCTTTTTTAGTTGGGCATTAATTATACACAATAAATATGCGAATCATTAAAAGCGAGCGTATTATAACTCCAATAACAATTATGTGTTCCGGCTACATTTTACATTAATGTAATAATTAGTTTTTTTTATTAGTAAAAATTTCGTTATTATTTACAGTACTTGAATAAATTGTATATTTTACAGTCATTATGGAAATGATACATTCTAATTTTTTTTTTATAACACGTATCTCAATGCAAAATAATCTTGTTTACTTTTTATGTCATTATTTTAGGAACTAATCACGAATTAATTATTCTCTAATACATTTTTTTCTTTTTCTTTAATAAAAAGTATTTTTTAATTTTTTAAATGAAGAAATATCTTTTTATTTTTTAAATAAAAACCCTACTCTGATGTGATTTACAGGTCAAACTGGCATTTATGAGTTCCTCAAACTTGAGACTGCAGGTGAAAAGAAAAATGTAGGCGTTGTTACCTTAAACAGGCCAAAAGCTTTAAATGCTTTGTGTGATCAATTAATGAGCGAAATAAGTCAAGCTTTGGAACATTTCAATTCGGATTCGTCTATCGCCGCCATCGTCCTTACCGGAAGTGAAAAGGCATTCGCTGCTGGTAAGATTACATGAACTTTATTTTAAATACTACTCTGTAAATATATTCAAGAAATTAAATTTGGGATATTGATCCTTTTTTATTGTCTTTTTATATATTATAATATAAAAATATATATTAATTGCATTCTCATAGGTGCCGACATCAAGGAAATGAAAGATAATTCGTACGCATCGAATTTGAAGTTAAACTTTATAGCTGGCTGGAATGTAGTTGCTAAAAGCAGAAAGCCCATAATTGCTGCTGTAAATGGTTACGCTGTAAGTAATGCCTTCGATTGTCTTCGACAGACGTTGAAAACAAAGATGAATAGTTCAATAACATGTACTCCCGTTTTTCATAGTTGGGTGGGGGAAATGAACTAGCAATGATGTGCGATATTATTTACGCCGGTGATAAAGCCAAATTCGGCCAACCAGAAATTGCCATCGGCACCATTCCCGGAGCAGGCGGCACTCAGAGATTAACCAGGGTCGTCGGTAAAAGTAAAGCTATGGAAATGATACTCACTGGTAATATGATTTCCGCGGAAGAAGCTGAGAAAAGTGGTAAGTTTGCATTAACAAAAATTAGAGTTAACACTATTGCAACCGAAAGAAATTTAAGTTACTTCATTAAATATAAATTCTATTTGAAAATTGTTGTTATATATTTGAGTTTTTTATGTTAAATTATTTTTAATGATTTTTCATTAATTTCAATCTTAATATTCTGTTATTTATATTTTTTATAAAACGTTTAGTGTATTAAAAAAAAGTAAGTTTTATTTTTTTAAATCTTATCTAGGTCTAGTCAGCAAAGTATTTCCAGCTGACAAAGTCGTCGAAGAAGCAGTGAAATTGGGCGAAAAAATCGCAACTCACTCACAGTTGATTGTCGCGATAGCCAAAGAAGCTGTTAATGCTGGTAAAAAGAATACATAAAGAATTAATTAAGTAATTCTCACTGTAATCCAAAATAGTTTGTAATGTATCTAATTATGATTTATTAATTTTAGCATACGAAACCACATTGCAACAGGGACTTCTGTTTGAACAAAGATTGTTTCACAGCACTTTCTCTCTGGTGAGAAATCCTTTTGTGATTATCAATAATCTAAATTTGATGAAAAAATAGATTTATTAATAAGTTAAAATTTCCTTTCTTTCAGGCGGACAGAAAGGAAGGAATGGCAGCTTTCCTAGAGAAACGTTCGCCGAGATATACAAATCAATAGATTTAAGTTATCTATATCTGTAAGAGGAAAGGGACACAAGTGTCGATGAATATTTTTTTAAATATTTTTATACTGCATTTTTGTAATGAAAATCTCTGTTTAATATGTCTTGCCTTTTAACTGATTGATAGATCTTTCTATCAAGAATTGAGGAAACCTTTTTAAAAAAAGGGAAAAATGTTCATTTAATGTTCGTTAATTAAGAGGTTAGACATAAGATATTATCTGTTATATTTGTTACGACATATACACATCTATGCTGCAATAAACTTTTGCATAAAACGATACGATAATTAATTAATGCAAGAACAAGCGCAATATCCAAATAAGGTTTTTTATTCGAGTACATTTCTGCTCTTACATAAGCTGGATCTCGAGTATAATACATTTAAAGCTAATATATAATGTTGCAGTTAATATTAAAAGGAATAATAATTATTATATTATTATTACTATAGTAGAAAGTGGAGATTAGATGAGAATACGTAAATCGTTATCGACGTCGCTTGGATGACGTTATTTATAATACTAGCGAGATATCTCGAAAAATGGTAGGAACAACAGGATTTCGGTAAACATCAACATAGCTTAAGTTAGAGTGAAAAAAATGCAATGTGTCACACTTAAACGACGTAATTCAGTAAGTTCCTTACATATACTATTCAGTAAGTGCATATACATGAGTTCCTCAGATGAGAAGCCTTAAGCCTGTAAATTTCCGTGAAGTAAAAGTAGTTACAAAATTATTTCATTTTTGAGTTTATTATAAAAAAGCGATATCAAATTTTGTCAGTAAGAAAATCGATCGGGTCTCACGGGTATACGTCTTAGCATCGTTGACTAGCTAATACTAACCGATGCGTACATTATATATATACGCGATATATATAAGCGATACGCACCTCTTTTACGTTTATTACAGATCACCCATAACTGCCGCATTCTCTCTTACATTAAAAGAAATTAAACTAACTATCCTTAAATACTATATACGTATTTGTATTTCGCTGCCTCCGTTTTTATTTTTTACATTGCCTTTAAGTACGTGTCAGAAGATGGGAATTACATTATCGGGCACATCGATCGTTACATTTCAGGTCGGAAAGTTTTAAGAAGTTCCTCCGATATTTCAAAAAAAGTATATATGTACAGCGAAATTGGTCAGACAAGAGAGATCCCTAAATAGCTTGTCCTAGCTACTCCCTTGTTTTTCTTTCTTTTCAAAGCTTGTGAGTACATATCATTTCAAATAATAAAGTGAAGCCATACAGCACAGGATTTGCAGCAATATCGCTGCAAAATCTCTGCAATATTGCTGCAGCAATGTTGCCGCAACTTTTGTGCAACTTTGTACTGTAGGGGTGCGAATTATTATTTCATCGTTCCAATATCTGCTAATCTAAATACTTACTGAAATTGAGCTACAAGAAATTAAATTCAAATGTAAAATAACATCAGTTTTTATCGTTTGTCAAAATAAAAAATCGTTTTTATTTTGATTGAAACGTTTTTTTCGCATTTATTGAATTCTTATTTATCGAATTCTTATCCTGAATTTTCCTTATTTTTTAATTTAAAAAAGATATATTGTCTGGTCTTTTAAGGCCCGTAATTAATATGTCCGATGATATGTCGTAGCAAATAAAATATGCTGGTCCGAAATTTGTACATTAAATCTCTTGGTCCTCGGTCTTGTATGCGGATCGAATTTCGGGAACCTCTTAAAATTCGACGGATGGATCGTCTCGGGGGAGAGGAAGAGGTGAAGATGATTGGTTTTATGTTTTATGTATATCACAGTTGCAAGCTCTGCCTCGTTAAATACGCTGGTAAAAATTATCGAGATGACGGAGAATATAAAGTATCGGTACTCTCTCTCTTCGCGCTGGGGTTCCTGTCGCGGATTTATCGTTTATTGCGATTTTTCATGGTGAAACGTCTCCAGAAGTTGCTGCTCTTCTTCGTGGGCGTCGCGGTGGGCGCCTCGTATGCATAGCTGGACTCATCATCCGTATCCTGGGCGCTGGACGCCTCTCTGGTCGGCGAGCCACCATGTCCTGAATCTCTGTCACCATCCGTCCCATTTTTCTCCAAACCTGTAAGATATAGGCTTATATAAAAATCCAAAGCAAAGTCCAAAGTGGAATTCACAAATATTCTTTAAATTCTCTGGAATCTCATTCTAAAGAATGAAAATTGAATCAGTCTTGAAAAAGAGTGGCTTAATTTTCAATCTTTAAGAGTGAGATTTAACTCTGTAGAATGAGATTCATTCTAAAAGTTTCAAAGAGTATTTTTTTACGTTTAAATACGAAAATATTTATTTTGAAATTTTATGAAGGTATATTAAATTTAATTGATATTTACAAGCCCAATGGACCCGAACATTTTCTTCAACTATGTTGTAAAAAACTGTTTCACAATTTTAGATAATTTTAAGTTATAATCTTATTACTTGAATTTTGACTTCCAAAATAAGAAATCGTTCAATTACATTAGCTTTAAGCAAAAATAAATTAATTTAAAGTATACTAAATCCACGAAAAGTTAAAGAAATTTGGTAGCGAATACCGATCAGAGTTAAAATAAATTATTAGGCACTAAATTTAATTTCCGAGTTAGAGATATGTTTAAGCGATTCGCAACGGCATTTTCGGTTAATTCGTGTGGTACCTATTTTTCTTTCTTTTGAATCTTTCCCATTGCACGTAGACGTTTGGAAACAGCCATCGGAGTAACATTTAATGCTGCAGACAATTCTTGGAGCTTTTGAGCTGAGTTTTCGTTCAATAATGCTTGCAATTTGGTGTATTCAAATTTTTTCGGTTGACCTGAGCGTTGTTTATCATTCACAATCATTCATAATCACCACTCTTAAATCATCGAAATCATTCTCGGCATGTTTTTTCCGATGGAACACAATTGCTCCATAAACATAGCATAAACTTTGACTAGCAATTTATGAGCTGCAGCTGCAGTTTTTTTAAATCAAAGTAATGAAGCAGCACATATCGAAAAAACAACTTATCACGTTTCATATTTAATAAAAATGGCACTCTTTGCTTAAATAAATCTTTTCGCATTGAATTCTATTAACAAATGTTTAATCTCTAAAATGCAGCCAGCTTCAGATGTCCAAGTAAATTACACCTACAATTAGAGTCATCTAAATGTGAGCCGCGGAAACTAAGTTTAGTACCTAATAATCTTCTATCTTGTTATACCTTAAAGACTGTTATACAAGACAAAGACTTGATACAATTATTAAGATAATTGACTGTTCATGGTCAAAATATTAATATCGTTAAAGATATGGTCGTCAAAAGAAATAAAAAGGTGTTGAAGAATGAACTTTAATAAAATAACAGGCGCTCTCGTACCACCACCACGCAGCATATCGAGGAACGTGCTTTCAGCATTGCCACGCGTGCGTCCCTGCTTCAGGGACGGCGTGCCGAAGCTCAGACTCTGGATATTGATCTCTGCCTTGAGTTGCTCTGGCGGTATGTCGTCCACACGAAACTCGTTCGGATCCTCGACGAAGGCCTGCTGCAGGTCACGCATGATCTTTTTGCGTATGGTCTTCTTCATAGAGAGATGCCGTTCCAGGTGTTTCACGTCGCTCTCCGTCAGCGTCTTGCTGTTGTCGCGGCGACGCGACTTCTTCTTCTTGCTGTTCTTCGGACTCTCCTCCTCCCCGGATGTGGAGCCCACCGACACGGCGCTATCGTGGCCGGGTGCCTTCTCCTCAGCTTGCCCACGAGCGTTGTCCCATTTGCTGCCGAAGCCAAAAATGTCCCGCAGGTGAGGGATGTTTCGGTCCACCGTCTGTTGCCTCGCCATGTCGATTTCGGTCGTGTGGACGGCAAGAATCAGCTGTCCTCCCTTACGATTTCTTTTCCTGAAAAAAAATCCGAAGGATGTATAATTAGCTAGAGACACTTTATCAGATTTTGGCAAAATCCTATGAGAGAGAAAGATACGTAAGAGGGCAGCTTGACAAGTCAGTGACTCTTTTTAACCTGTTCTTCTTTTCAATCTGTTTTTACTAAAATTCGACATATTTTTCAAAACAGCTACTTTTTGAAAAGTCGCTGACTTATCAAACTGGTCACATATAATTTCTCCCTGTGTATAAAATTATATACTATCTTACTCTAACTTATACTGTTTCACTCTGTAACTTTAATTAAGATATAATAATACATTCATTTTAACTTATACTGTTTCAATATATAACTTTAATTAAAATTATAAAGTGAGACAGCATTAGTTAGAGTGAGATTATATATGTATATACATACAAAATATACATATAAAGGAAGAAATTAGATTTACCTTCCTCTCTTATAGGGTTTTGACAAATTCGCTCGTGGCCAGACTGTTATATGACTGTATTTCTTTATGACTAGCAAATTACCATGAAATTAAGTGAAATCGATTGAGTAAATCGGAAAATATATTGCGGAAAGAATCGCAGTGAAATTTCGCAACGTCATTGTGATAGTGCGTCTACGAAGAAATATCGCCTCGTGGAATAATAAAGTTCACGCGATCGAGAGTTTCGCTCGGCTCGTTCCTCCGCGGTGGCCGATCCCTGCGATTGATATCGCCCACGTTTTCCTTCTTCACCGTGTCTTCCATCACGAGGAGTCTTTTCGATTTTATTTATAACAACTCGAGTGTAGTACCGGCCCACGGGAATTCGACTAAGATGATTGTATCCTTGCGCTGCCACTACATCTTAAGTGCCGTGAATCTGTGACGTTATCGAGGGTTCGTTCCGGATCAACTTTACATCCTTCCGTACTTAAAATGTATATATAGAACATTAAAAAAGATATAAGGAAAATAGAGAAGAAATTCTAGATCTTGACCACTTAAGATACGATAAAAATTCATCTACGATTTAATATA
>NW_017305485.1:3778834-3785132 GCF_001594115.1 Trachymyrmex septentrionalis
TATATATATATATCTCAATATGTATAATAATGAAAATTTAAAAAAGTACAAAAAACAATATTTTTATTTCCTCACATTACATTCTACATATTTACATTCGAACATTATTTTTAATTAGTTAATTAAAAATAAAAATTAGCCATTTTCGAAATACCAATGAAATCAAACCATAGATAGCTCTGACTTTTCTTATCTCGCGATGAAATCTCCAAAACTGAGACTGATCAAAATGCGCGAGTTGAGCCCATGACGTGGGCGTGCAAAAGTCTGATCGCTTTTACCATATGAACTGTATTCTAATCGATGCGCTGATTTAAAGTCGCAACTGTTTGCGCAAACACCGACGCACGTACCAGTATGCAGCTTGCATACTTTAAATATTATTTCACAATACGCGCATATATAGACGGTTGGTGTCTGGCGGTGATTTATCTCCGGCTGTTCACTCGATCGACCGTTCTCCAGTTTTCCATCGCAACGTATGGACCAATGCGACGACGCGTGCTGCGTTTTCCGGTTAGACAGGGAACTCGTTTACGAAGAAAAAAAGGCCATCCGGATATCTACGTACAGCGACAGGGATCGCGCATTGTGACTCAGTCAGCCGCGACCTGCGACCTGCGGGCTGTAAACGGGCCCTGTTTTCGAACTATCGAAAACTCTCGAACTTTATGGAACAGCCGAGATGAAATATCGAACGGCGGCACGAGGTTTAATCTCTACAGTCTATGAAAGTCTGATGAAACAACGTGCTATGAATGTAGACGTAATATATAGGGTAACTCTGGCAAATACGCCGCAGAAAAGTCAGAAAAAATTGAAGAAGTGGGGATAATTTTCCTACAACTACTCTGTTACACGCCTTTATGTTATATTAGTATTGTGTTACGATGTCAGCTTCTTACTGTTAATATTAATGAAATTATTGTCAGTTGAATCGATTTGTCACTACAATAAGTAACGCCATCATAAATGATAATCTACATAAAATGATTACTGTAGAGCGTGTAAAAGACTTAGTTGTTATTTCATGATACATACGTGTAGTGGAATAGTAAAGCATGTTGTGTAACATAATACGAGTGCTTTGCTTTCGTATTCTCTGTTTAGTTTGTTGTCTTGTATATCCGTCCTGTTTGGGATATACGGGATATATTTTTAGCGAGCGGGATTTATGCCCAAAGTATACAAAGTGTGTAGATTGAATTCAGTGCACTAAATGCAATAAACGCTATATAATATAAAATATGTACCTAGTGCCATAACACTTGTAATAAATGTAGGAAGATTGTAATTATTATTTATTACTTCATATACATATTTACCATTCTTATTCCTTAATAAAACTTTAACTGTAAACACATTTTATACGTTATTGTGTCGTTATTACATTTTATTTATATGCATTATTTATAAATTTTTCATGAACCATACATACTCCCTCCCCTCTTCTCCTCCTATGAGTGGCCACATATCCCACTCCCATGGGATATACGGCAAAAATGCAAGGGTTTCAAAAAGTGTATTTTTTAATATAAAAAATAAATATTTCGGATATTTAATATTTTAATATTTTTTTAACATTCGGAATTCTAATATTTTTTTCATAGTAGTAGACAGTACAAAGTTTTTACTGATATACAATAGTTCGTTTACTATAAACATACTAAGTAAATAATACAATATTTAATAAATTAAGTTTTTGATAGGTGCGGGGTATGTGTATATCGGAGTTACCCTAAATGTGTTATCGGAATCTCAAACTATCAGGCAAGCCTTGGCTAAAAATATTAGAAATCTATATTTTTTCCATCTATCTGAAATTATTTTACCTGCATTGTTATACATAAATTTAAAAAGTTCTTGAAACAAATGACAATTTACAGAGAGTGACATAAATCAATTCTTAAGTTAAAACTTTAAAGTTTAAATAATGATTAATAAGGTGACTAATATTTTTGGTCAAGGCTATAATCTTTTCGTTAGACGTTATCAAAATGTTGAACTTCTGGCTATCAATTCTGGTCGCTACTAAATCAGATAAAAAAACTTTGAGAGAACTTAATGCATTTGGTTGCAGATAAATTTGATTCACTATCATTAATTGTGATTCATCTGTGATGTGATATAAATGGTATCTCTCCCTTGATGTATGTGTCAGAGCAAGTAAGATCAATGTCACTGCCATAATTTTTCATGTTGCATGAGTCATTTAGTCATTCGCGGACCCTGCTCTATATCTTGGAAAATTACACACGTGGACATGCCGTGCACTCCTCATGGCATTTTCCTGAACATTTATGCGATGTTCGCTTAATTGCTCTTATCAGCTACTTCGTTCGATAACGTACGTACAAACTACAAAATGCTTCTTATTTGACATTATCACGTTAACGGTGGAAAAATACAGTGTACATTTTCATTTAATTTCAAATTTGTATTAAAGAAATGGTTTTGCTAAAACATTTAAAAAATAATTGGATACAAATCTGTGAATTTTATTGAACCATCAAAATATAATAATTATGTAAAATGCTTAAGTGTTACCAAAAATATTCTAACTAGTTTTTGAACATTCTATATTTTTTTGATGGCCCAAAACAAAATTATTTTTGAATTTATATCTTAGCAATAGCTAAATTTTTAGATATTTCAGCGAGAAACTATTTTTTTTTGTATATTATTTAATTATTAAATATCATATATTTAATTGAGTGAATTTTAATTAAATATCCGAAATGAAAAAACTTATGAAGTATTGTACTCCTCTGCGCTTCTCGATCTAGAAAAGAACGCTAAAAGAACCAAATTGGTTCGAATTGATTGTTGAAAGAATGACAAAAAGGTGCCGCAAGCAATGAGATGCGGGCGCGTGTGCCCTTCATAACGTGTATTCTCCGCCACTGTAATCGCCGTATACGACCACAATCGAGATGGTTGGGTAACAAGGATACAAGGAATACGGTCCTCTCTCTCTCTCTCTCTCTCTCTCTCTCTCTCTCTTTCGCTTCACCTGGGTAGCAGCCGCCGTCGCTGCTTGGCAACCAGAACCAACTCGCCGCGACGAAACGATACGGCAAGATACCGGTCGCCACGCCGTGAACCAGAGACCTTTCACGTTCCCTTCGCGTTGGCTCTGTTATCTAATGATGTATATTCGAGCGTTACGTTCAGCCACTACGGCGGACCCAACGCCTAGTAAACACGATTCAAGGATTCGAGCGTAACTTCTGTAGTAACTTTGTAGCTGCATACAGAAACACTACGTACTGTCCTAATTTATGACTTTCATAAAACAGTCTTTCACAGATAAACCAGACGAGGAAATGGCGGTAACAAAAATCAATAGCTGCAAGTAGCTTTGAGCTACAGATCACAGAAAGAACAGTTTTGTTAAAATATCTAAAAATTTAACACACTTTTTTTTTTCAAAAAAAACGCCATATTCAATCGAGGCAGTTTTACGTGCTTGGTAATAATTTTTTCTAAATTTATACAATTTCCAGTTCAAGGTAATTACGTGTCGATTGTCGGTCTTGAAATACAATTCTAAATCGACATCGGAGTAGTAATGTTACAAATTAAACTGAGACAAGCAATTTAATATTATTGCTGCAAATAAGCATCTTAGAAAGCTGTTAATGAGTTGATGCTAACAACATTAATTGCTAATTGCATTAACAACTTTCTAAGATGCTTATTTGCAGCAATAATATTAAATTGCTTGTCAGTTCTGTGTTTCTTAACCGACGAATTAGTTATCTTCGTTTGAAATTTTACTTATTGATGTACATCCCAAGTCGTTAAAATTTGACATGGTCTTTTATTCTAATTATTAAATGTCTCACTCTCACTCGTTATACAGAATTATATTTTTAATTTCGTATAGAAATGACGAAGAAATCAACGAAAACTTGGTTTATCTTTATGTCAGTAAAGTATAAGTTAACTAATAAAAAATTTATCGCAACTAGTATAGCTCCTTTTAAACCGGTTTCTTTTTAAATTCGCTTTGCCAAATTTTCTTTTTTTTTTTTCAGCAAAGGCATATACTAAAAACACATAGAAGAGAATATATGTATAAGAGAGATTATTCTGGGAACGATGCGTCCAGAGAGATTTCGGTACAACAACCTCCCGCACGCCCACGGGGCTAAGCATGGTGTCCATAACGCAGCGACGGCTACGATGTACCGTAAGGTGCCTTCACGCATGGTAGACCGAAGCGAGCCGAACAGCCGGCAGGACGTGGAGAACGAGGACGTATCGATTCGCGTTTTCTACGAGCGAATCGAACGCGACGCGTCGCGACGCGCCGTGTGCATCAATATTTACCGCATCGCGCATCCTACGAGTATTGACCTGAAAACGACGCTTGTGACGTCGAGATCTGAATTTTTTCGATTCTGCAGAACAAGCAGCAATTTCAGATCTCGCGCCGCTTTAAAGATAAGCAATTTACTGTTAATCCTTTGTAGGCACATATTGGATCCTATTTGTCCAGCCTAATTTTTTTTTTGCTGTTCTAGGCTTTCAAACAAATCTAGGAAAATTCGGGATTACTTTTCTGCAATTCTGCTACATTGCCAAATAGTTATTTAAATATTAAAAATCTTTATTTGGTAAAAGTTGAAGTTTATGTCATGAAATTTGAGAATGAAATTTCATTCGAATAAAAAAGACTCAATGTGCCTATAAAAAATGTATTACATGTATTTTTGTAACAAAAAATGACAAAAATTATAGATTCTTCAATTCAATAAGTAGACATGGTTTTAAAAAGTAATTAAAATTAGAAAAAGGATTTTTATTTTTATTTTAAAATTGTATTGTTAAATATATTGATCTTATTGAATATGTATATAACATTCATTTTTATACGAACAATAAAGTTTCGAATTCTAATAACTTTTTACAGGGACTATATCTGATTCTTAATTCAAGCTATTTTTTATTTCTCATTTAATTATTTGAATTTAATATTATTTAATAAAAGAGAGAAAGAAAGAGGTAAAAAAAGAAGTTCCCTTTCAAACATTTTTAGAAGTTTATAATAATAATAAGAAAGTCCACGTTTTTATTTTAGATCAATATTTTATAATATTGCAACATTTCTTTTCAATATTTACTTTCATCTCTATATAACTCTATCAATTATTAAAGCATAATTCTAAAAATAAAATATTTTCTAACGCTATTTCATCAATATTTTGCCCTACTTTGAATCGCTGAAAAACCTGAATAATGACTTTTCTGATGTATCTTCGATAGATTCGCACGAACGACTAAACGTATTCAAGCGAGGTCGAGTAATATTTCCGTTATCGCGTGCACACACGAGAGCTCGAGGTTAAGCCTTTCACGGGGGAATATCTCAGGAACGGTTTTTACAAACGTAACTCGATTCAATCCATCGAGATTAACACTCTTCATTGTCTTTTTACGCAGTCATGTGTTTAGATTAATCACGTTTAGATTAACAATTTCAACAATATTAAGTTCCATTATCGAGAAAGATACATTATAACAACATTATATTAGTTTTCATTATCAAAGATGGTTCATTATACTTTATTGACTCCAACAGAATTCTTCAATTTGCCTGCCAACTCAAACAATGTCGCTGAATAAAGTATTTACGCGCCATCAGTCTTCACTTAGGAAATCAATTGTGGCATTTATCAAATCAAGACTCCAATCGATTTTCGAAAAAGACATCGATGCTTCACGACATCAGCTTTTTGCATGGTCAATTAAATCGCTTGACAACAACGGAGGATGACTACTTGCCGGCGCGACCGGTCCTACCACTCCGTCCGCTACTGGCAACTACGAATTTTCGTGTTGCACTGCCGCGATCGACAGCATCGTTATGAATTCATAACGACGTACGGCCGTCCGACGCGAGAAATTAATGACCGGAGAATGCAGGATAACTGTTATTCCTATCTTCTTCGCCATCGGCGGCGATCTCCTCGATCTATAATTTGCGGAAACCTCGGTCGCCAGAATAATCCCCGATATTTCATCCTCTTCTTTAACAGTTTGACAAAATATTATTTTACAAAAATTCAATGCTATTGTATTCTACAAAAATTTTTTAAAAGAAACATTTAATATTTCTTCTGTCTCCTTAATTTTGGAATCTCCATCTATAATTGTAGTATTAACATTATAATTTTACAAAAATATTCTAATCTTTTGATTTACGAATTGTTTTGTAAATGTTATTTCAATTGTTGTAATATATAAAATAAATTCCTACAAGTAGTTATATAAACATATATGTATATATATA
>NW_017305485.1:3785232-3786843 GCF_001594115.1 Trachymyrmex septentrionalis
AAATAATCAAAGATACAATTTTGAGTGAAAAATGCTGTGACGATGTATGTTCAACTACTAACCGTTGTAATGTTACCGCAGAGCTATTATTACGTGTTGTAGTAATTAATAATGATGGGGCTACGTACATACGTGTAATATAAGGCGTCCTACATGAAAGATGTATGAAGCGCCAAGTAGTACACGTTCATGCAATCGATCGTTTTATATAGCATCGAATAAATCATACACGCACGTTTTCTGTTTATAAGAAAAGTGAAATAATTTTTCACAAAGAAAAAACGAGCGTAACGCCTTTTGAACATATTGACGTTAAAATACAATAAATCCTTCACAAATTATATATTTTTTGTAGAATAATAAAAATAAGATTTTAGAATCAATTTCTTCTTAACAAAAATTTAATGGCACATAACTTTTCGTTTTATAATTTATGACTTTGTGTATTTTGAAAGGCAAATCAAATATTAAAATTATATTTTCGCATAGAGAAAACGATTCTGATGAAGTATCTAAAAATTTAATTAGATCTAAAAATAATTTTGTTAAAATTATTTAAAAAGAATTATTAAAATAACTACTAAAATAATGTACGACGCTGAAGCTGATTGATAAAATATCAAAATTATTTGCAGCATTGCTCATCATGCTTTAGCCTATATAATTTATTTTGATAATCTTATAAAATTATTTAGATAGCTAACTGTATAGTTAGCTAAATTTTTATATATATTTTAGCAAAACTATTCTTTCCGTATTTTTAAATTTTTATTTTTCTAATTTAATACTTTCTATTTTTATTCCTCTCATTTAATAGGTAATCTAGTTTACAACTTGGCGTCTTTTAAAATGTTAAAAAAAAATAATAATTTCAGATATTAACAAGAATTCAAACAATATCGGTTCAACATCGCACCTTCCAATTAAACCGTCTAATCCAGTCGGGGCGCGTTTTGATCCAAAAGTATCACAAGCACGTCACACATCGCACCGTTCCGCACATTTTCCCGCAAAAATGTTGCATCGTCGGTAACGTTCAAGGCTCGATCAATAACCAGAGATCAGAACTCAACGCGAAACGCTTGCTGCGAAGATCGTGACGAGACTGACGCATCGCTGTGCCAGGCTGAGTCGCGTCGATCCGCGACTTTCACTTCGATCATCGAGAGGCCCCTTCTCGACCGTTTATTCACGATGCACCCACGCTCTCGTGTCTCGATCGCGACATGCTCGTGCGAAGAATGAAGCACAATCACAGCACGATGAGATTGCCATGGCACACGCTCCGATTTTCTGTAGTTACACGCGATAATAAAAAGTGAAGAAGCTAGACATAAAAATGTCATGACAATATTTACTAATATAAATTAATTGACAAATTTAATGATATAAATTAATCAAACAAGATTATCATTAAATTAAATAAAAGAATTAAATCTCTGCAAATGGTCGTGGTATTTAAAATTGTCTGCAGAATGTCTTTAATTCAATTTATCTGTTTTCTATAAAATAGAAAAATTTTATATAATAGAAAATTATAATATATCTGCACGGAAAGAACAATTTTTTAAAAATTTAGTAGTAGTATTCAAAAATTTAGCTACATATTAT
>NW_017305485.1:3786964-3796142 GCF_001594115.1 Trachymyrmex septentrionalis
GTTTTTTTTTAAAGCAATTTATGTTGCTTGATTTCATACACGAATTGATTTATCATAAAAACGTAGTTGTGTTTATAGATAGACAAACCTGCAAATAATTTGGTGAACCATCAAAATATTTATGTAGAACGTTTAAGTGTTAATGACAATGCTACAAAAAATTTAACATACTAGCAACCAATTGGAGCGCCCTACATAATTATATTTATATTTACATTTATATACGTAAGTAAATTTTTAAATGTAAAAAAATAATCTAAAGTGCAAACAATGTTAATCTCGACATGTTCGCGAATATTATGTTATTTCTTCGTTAACGATGCCGGAAAGTGCTAAAAACAAGGAAAATCTTGACCCAGTGAGTCAGGACATTGTAAAAGATGATATCGCTGGAGCCACTTCTCGTAACTCACATTGTACGCATGCAAATCTTCCTTTCTATGTTAATCAGATTAACAGGCTTTCATCTTGACGCGTTCGATATGCCACGATTAGCCGCGGGGGCGAAATGTACAGAAGAGACACTAAAAGTATACCAAAGTAGTAAAACGCGCACCGGACGTGCAAATCGCACGCAACCGGCGTTGATCTTATCCGACAGTTTCAGTTTCCACGATCGGGGTGCATCGGGTGCCTGCGGTAACGCGTACTGAAGCTAAATGGGACTTCTCGTGTGAGAAAGGTCACGCATCACTGGGTTACCGGAGACGAAAAGGAAAAACAAAGTGCTCGATTGTTGCGACTGCATTTCTCACGCACAGTTATCCGCAAAAATTCGTGACATGAATCAGACTGAAAAACAGAAGAATGAAGGAAATGCGTGCGTTGCAAAACAGCACACAATAAAGGCAGTCTGAAGTATCGAAAAATTTAGCTCTAATAATACATAAAAATAATTTTGTTGAGCCATCAAAATAATTTTCATATTTATGTATAATTACATAGAATTCTCAAGCGTGATGAGCTACATTGGAAAATTTTTACAAAAGTTTCGACATTCTATACTGAGAAAAATGTCTTAAAAATGGATGAAAGTTCTGGTTGTATAATTAATCAAAATTCCGGTTGTCATAACTAGAATTTTACATTTAAATGAATATTCTAGTTGTATCAATTAGAATTCTCGCTATCGCAACTAGAATTTTAGATTTAATCAGAAAATTCTGATTCGTCGATTTTTCAACCAGACCTCTAATTAATCTAACTAGACATTTTTTCCAGTGTCGCAATCAGCGAGCATCCCATACAATTATTAATAATTTCAGCAAAATTATGATCCAACAAAATTATTTTCAGATCTGTATTTATTGCTAAATTTTTTAATACTTCAGCAAAATTGTCCTTTCTCTGCAGATTATAGACTTATAACAAATGGATTATACAAAAGTGACGGTTCCTTTGATCGATTTCTCTTTAATAATTAGAAAGAAATCAATCTCAAAATTGAACATATTAATTTTTTCGAAAAGGCGAGCCAGATCTGCAGTAAAATCCTCGATGATAAATAAATCATTCGATTAAACCTGACGTGAAACGAAATGAATCGCCGTGCGAAAAAAGAAGACTCGGTTTTATCTGACTCTATTGCGCGAAGGAAAAAGTCAGACACGTTTCGCGTTGTCTCGGTCGCGTGGATCGCGTGCTTGAATCTTTATCGGCGTTTCCACGATCTCTCGCCTGTGCACATGCTTCTCAGTGGTTTTTTCGATACAGCCGGACGATCGCTCGAAGTTGGATTTCCAGGTGGATTCGCTTCCGCGGTGAATGGTTAAAGTGCGCGCGTTTCGGAATAAATGAAAGCATCGACTCGATTTCTTACGTAAGTCAATTCTTTCTTTCCGCAGCAGTCCTTCAGTCATTCCCAGCACGCGCGTTCGTACATGAGATGATATGCCCGAGATTTTTGTACGTATCGATTTCGAAGCTAATGATCCGGTAAAGTTTCGCAAGAAGACACAATTTGCGGTTGGGAAAAAAAAATCGAGGATAATAATCTTGTTCCTGTGATATATAGGGCGTGATTGCCAAACGTTGCAAATTGTCCTTTCTCTAATTTCAAGTCGATTTTGCCGAAAATTCGATGAAACTTATTTCTAATTTTTACAGTTTCATAACTTCCAATATTAATCAATCTTAGTAAGTGAATGAATAAATCTCTATAAATTATGAATTATGATCATGCACGATCAAAGATAATTTTGTAACAGTTAATAATTTATAATTCGTAAACTAAATGTAGAAATAATTGCTCAGTTAGCTGTTAATAACATTTTCTCATCACATTTTCGCTTCGGCAAGTTCATTAGGATTCTCATTGCGTTTTATTGTGCCGCAATTTCTTTCTCACCGTTAAATTCTAATATTGCTAACAAAACGCGCTGTCGCGTTAATTATGCGGTGAAAAGTCAGAACCGACATGCTTATTTTAAACTAATAGTAGAGACAGTATCTCTCTTTATGTGTTAATCTCTTTTCTACTTACTAATACAATAGCATTGACAATTTAAAATTTAAAATTTAGAAATGTAACATCTTAAAACGATAAGAAAATGCGATTTAAATTAATTATCTATTTAAAAACGTTAATAAATATTAATACTAAATATTAAAAATTTAAAAGAATTTATTTTACTAGAAATTCGTAGAATAATCACAAGAAGATTAAGAATGTATGTATGTGTCACATTTCTAAAAAGAATACCAAAAATATGAAAATTTCATAGATTGTTTTATTATCAGCGACGCGGTAGCGTCGCGACGCCAAGTGCATAAAGATACAAAAAGAGCCGCTTGACCGTTTGACGTGTGAACGTCATTACGTGTATGTTCGTGCCATTGCCAAATTCGCGATGTTACACTGAAAGAAAAGATTGGCTGTTGCAGCAAATTAGATGGTAAAATATGGTATAGCATTTTTAATTGACTGCAGCAGCCAATTTTTGATTGCATTAGTCTATTTGCAATGTCAGTATAGGATTTTGATAGGTTAACACAATCAAAAACGGGCTGCTGCAATTAATTAAAAATGCTATGCCATATTCAGCTAATCTTTTCTTTCAGTGTACCATTAGATTTATCTGAAGTTTTGACATCAATAAACTTTAGATTAAAATTATTCAGAAACTAAAACTACAATCAAAAATCTTTTAAAAACACTTTTATTATATAATGTTATCGATATCTTTCGATTGTGACCAATCCGTACATAAATAATGCAATAATTATCAATGTATTATGCTATTAAAACTTTATAGAAATAAGCACATGTATTATATATACATATATGTGTGCGCGCGCGTAATACGTATATAATATATACAATATAATTACACGCACATATGTAATGTATATAAAATACAAAATAAATTTTATATACATATAATTTAAAATGACTAATGAAATATATTTCAAATATTGTATTTGCATTATTTTTGAAAGTTGACACATTGAAAGATGATAAATTGTACAGAAATAAATAACGCAATTTAGACACGTTTTTATTATAAATAACAAAATATTTTTTTTTAATACGATGGTTCATTTATTTATTCCGTGATCAATCAAAAATATGTAGAAATTTTAATGACACACACACACACACACACACACGCACGCACATACAGGGTAAATCAGAGTTAAATTAAAGTAGATTCATGCAAAAGTTTATTTGGATCCACTTTAAAAGTTATTGACATAAAACAACAGAAAAATATAATTATTTCGAAGTATTGTAAAACAATTGTAAAAAAATTATTTGTTGATTTATTTTACAATTGTTTTGCAGAGCCTAATATCATTAAAAGTTTTTGAATGATACTGACTATATTAGTTTATTTTGGCTGTTTGATTGTTTGACTGATTTTAGTAGATATTATATGATCACAACATCCTTAATTCTGAAAGATGAAAGATCCATGTTCAGTATGAAACAATATTTACAACGAGAGGCCATTCGCTCATTCTGATACCAATTAATTGTGGGAGTAACGTTGCTACTCCTACATGCCGCATATTCACTACGATGCCGTTATTAGCGTTATCAGTTACTCGACTCGCCGTTGCCGATACGTAACCGAACCATGACTGATTACGGCATTTGTAGCAGCTGTTCGCTTCTATCGGTGTGTTGCAGTCAATTCCCTGACTTCTCTACATTGTACAGTTACTTCGGGGCGAAAGGTGAGAGCCCTTTCTGCGTCTCATGGTAAAAAGAAGAGATGAATGAAGGAAGAAGATTTTGAGAAACAAAAAAAACTGATCGTTCTGAAGCGTCCTATTTTATATCCTTATCCTGCTAAACAACTAAATAATCGACTAATGTAAAATAAATGAATCCTGCATTTTCGAGTCGCCAAGTATATACCCCCCGCTCAGTGATACCTACTTTGCGTTTGCGAGACTAAGTCATAATAATTAAACTAATTATGAAGACTAATTACACTGTCCGACAAAATGACTTCTTTTCAAACACTGGAACGAAACAATTTTTTTATAGTCTTTCTGGATCCTAAATACAACACTTTTCAGATTATTCCATCACGTCATAATTTTAAGAAATTTGCAATTCAATTTGTAAAAAAGGGTTATTTTGTCATGTTATTACTATGATATGTGACATACAAGGGAAGTTTTATTGCAATCAAAATTAAATACATTGTTAGAATTTTGAGCTCTCGAAAAGATTTTTTAATATCGGCCTCTCTCTGCCTCTCCTTACAGCGAAAACTATCTACGTATGAGAAATTAGCTAGAATAGATAAACCTTTGGCAAATACTGCGATATTGGATACGTATTGTATCTTATCATATACTCGTACATAGATGACGGAGATAGAATTTAGATTTGTGCTATAAATTCTCTGCATAAATTCTCTGATACATAATTTTCTATCAGATACAAAAAACAGCGATAATTCTAACTGGAGTAGCAAAATATTTTTTTGCGCGATGTTAATAAGATATTCATAGTAAGATACGAGTATACATGATCGCTCACAGAAAGACGACAGCACACATCGATCGCCACTACTTATTCACCGTCTATTAAAATCAGAAAAAGGAAAGATCAGAAAAGGCGTATATGTGAACTCGTTCTCTTAAGGTTACGACCTAACCTGACGATCGCAGCGAAGGTTCTCTGGTCGGCTCGAGGAGGAAACCGGTATAAGAGTCAATGAGAATTGGCTCTTTGCCCGGAGAATATGATGTCACTTTCGTCGAGTGCGCTTGTACTATCTCCGAGTTAACATAGAAAAAGAAAGAAACAACAGACAACAATACGCGAGATGAATAATAAATGCGAGAATTATGACACAAGGAAGAATTATGTTACAAGGCGATCGACTTGCTCTGATTTTTCTCGCGTTTTCCTTGACACTTTTTCATGCAATTTGAATATTTACTGACATCAAGAGATTTTTTAAACTTAAATTAATTTCTAAAATAGACTAAAGATTTCTTTTCCAAGATTTACTTGCTAAAGATAAAAATTAAAAAGTGCATTGTTATGTATAAGTAAATATGTATACTGAAAAAAATTTCTTTGAACAGTACTACAAATAAACATTTATTTACAGTAAATGAATATTTGCACAATAAAAAATAATAATTAATTAAATAAAATTAATAATTTTTGTAAATAAATATGTGTTTACATTTAGTAAATATTTACTTGGAATTATTCAAATAAATATTTATTAAAATTTAATACTTTTTTTAGTGTATGAGATCTTTTATATAATACGATATTTAAAAAAAAATAACATTCACGTTTTATTCGGAAAATTAATTGTCCGGAAGAGAATTAAACGCGCATTATCGCATTTCCTCATGAACGTTATGGCACAAATGTATTTTGACGGATGTGTTAGTTGTTAGACTGTGCTATTTGCACAAACTAGCGAAATTAAATTAATGCCAAATTAAATTTCCGTTTCACACATTTGATCAATTAACATTGTGAGTCAAACTGAACTTTTTATGATTTTTACAAATATTTATATACAAAGGACTATGCTCAGTTTGAGCCCCGGCTGAACAGTATTGGGACTTAGCTAGAGCATAAAAAAAGGATTAAAAAGTTCCATATATACAACTTTGTAAAATGAGTCCCTTGACTCTTTTGAATAGCCACAGCTATTCAAAGTTCGCTATTATGACCATGTTGTGTATTATGAAGGATATGGTTTTATTCGATTTCTCGAATCATCTAGTATCTGGAATATGTCCAATCTTAACGAAGACAACTAAAACTTTTTTTGGACTTCAAATGAATAGTTATAAGTGATATACATTAATCGATGAAGAGGAGAAAGAGATAATCAAAGTATGAAACAAAAGGTTTTAATTGCCTAATTGAAATGTGGCCAATGTATGGACTTTATCTCTCTTCAGCTTCCTCATCGGAACTCTCTAAAAGTAAAAAAACATCATTAACTGTTCTTGCTGGCATATGAATATCTTCGTCAAAATGTTGGGCATATCCCAGATACCATATAACTGTCAACCGGATTAATGAACTGTACCAAATAGGTATAGTAATTTTAGATATTCATACTTCAATGTCTGTGGTACAATCCGTCATCGCGGGGAGGTGCTTTGCACGCAGAGAAATTGTATAAGACTATAAGTGGTACATGATCATAATAGCGAACTTTAGATAGTTTTAGCACTCAGGAAACCTCTCCTATAAAATTGAGCTTATGGAATTTTTTATTCTCTTTTGATACCTAAAAATTTTAAACATGTCTCAAAATTGTTCATCCGAGACAAATTCTCCTATAAAACTAGACATAATCCTTTGTGTATACAATTAAAACAATCTTTAAGTAACAAAATTCTGATATTAATGTTAAATAACTAATATTAATAAAATTATTGATAATGAAATATCTAAAATTCATAGCAAAATTTAAAAATGTATACAATATGATTATATAAATTTTCCGAAACTTTTATATAATCAGTTATGTAAGAATTTAAGTCTGTTATAATCTTAAAATAATTACGAAGTATAACATAATAAGAAAGAGAATTTGCAAAGTCGATAAGCAAAATATTCGTTTCGTTGCGCCCAATTATCCTCCGTAAATGCCACGAATATCACGTACAACAATCGGCAGCGAAAGGTTAACGGTCATTATCGAAGTTAGTAGAGTGTCACGTATGTTAGAGAAAGAAATTCGGGGATCGTCCCGGATTCTGGTCTTCTGGCTGTCCGGCGAACAAAGGGAATAAGTTTACCGAACGCGACTGAGAGACAATGCGCCTCCTCGTCCGTCGGTTTTGCTCTCCGGAGGCGGTCTGCTGTGTGTGCACGCTACACCGAGCAGAAACTCCGATCTACGTTACATAAGAGAAAAGTGTAAGCGGCCCTGCCGCTACAAGTCCTTCTCGCCTCGCGAAGCTGAATCACCCGCGCGTCAAGCCAGACGGATTTAATTATAGACGTGATCAAGTATTTTCCCAAAAGAGCCCCCACGAGCATATTTTTCAAGCACGCGATGTCATAAATTTTACATCAGCTTACGAAAGTGCAGGTAGAATTATTTGTATTTATCAGGAAGAGACGTTAATAATTTCTGGTTAATTCCTTTTCCTTTCTTTTCGTTACAAACGTAATGGATGGATATTATACTCGTAGAGTGCGAATCGCCAGTTGCTGCGACTACGATATTTAAGCATCGCGATTCGGTTTGCTCGGTAACTTCACGAGATCGCAATATATAATGAGACTCTTCTGTATATTCTGGAGAACAAAAGGAAGAGGCGCGCGCAGACGATCGCTCTCACCCGGATTCAATCCTCGCGTTTTCCCTCTCGTGTGTACAAGAGTCAATTAAATACTCTCTCATCAAACCCTCTCCATTCAATTCGTTTCATTCATTCGTGATCTTCTTTCACAACTTGAAAAAAAGTATTCACGACAATATGCGCACCAATGATGATTTATAACAAAACTGTTTTCGTGTAATTAATGAATGGAATCTTTATTAACAAGATTTTAAGTCTATTAATATTTGTATTAAAATATTTATTGTAAAAATTTATTTAAATCAGTTTTAGTGACATCTCCGCCGATTAATCGGCCTTTATTGTTATTATGTAGCTAATCCAATCAAGTTTGATTCAGGAAAGTTATTGGACACGTTGTGCCGTCTCCATTCAATTCATTTCATTCATTCGTGATCTTTTTTTCACAATTTGAAAAATATGTTTTCCGCAAATCGTACAAATGCATCGTGATTAATAATATTGTAAAAAAAGCCAATAAAAAAGGCGAAAATGTAAGCTGCAATAAAAGCTGTTTTTTGTCGTTATCATTTCTCCGAGTCGGTTCCGTGATGCATTTTGCGTAACCCGGCTTGACGCTCATTAAATTTCACGCTTATCAATCAATTGCGCTGTGAACAGTAAGAGATCCTATCACTTGTAATTGCGCACGATTTTCTAATTTATTTAGTTTTTATGATTCTGTAGGATCTGGACAACACGTTCGATAGCTTTCTCGAATCAAACTTGAATTAGCCACATAATAACGAAAAATGTAAAGACCGATTAAATGGCGGAGATGTCACTTAATCTGATTTTAATAAATTTTACAATAAATACTTTGATACAAATATTAATACTTAAAATTTTGTTAATAAAGATCCCCTCACTATAAATTACATGAAAAAAATGGTTTTCTTTATTATAATCAGTATATACAAATATATTTTTTAATTATAATCTTATAATTATAATTTTATAAGATTACAATTTTAATTATAATCTTATAAAATTATATATATATATATAATTGCATGTAAATCTTTCGACATATACACGCTTATATTATTTCTTGTTCATTTTTTTCTATTCATTTAATCTTTATGTCTGTCATATTCGCCAGGTGTAAACTTGGCCTCGCAGGTGTTTTCGCTACACCTTTTTTATTCAACGTGTAATCCTTTTCTCGCATTGCGTGACGATTGCGCCCGCGAGACAAACGAAAGACTTGCTGCAATCTCCAGGAACGCGATCCTTCTACTACAACAACTTTCCATCCTTTCTTTTCTGAATCGTCGCGATTTAATAGGCCTCCATACGGCCTCGATTTGCGATACAACAATGGGACGGAGCTAATGAAAATGCATTTATAATTTTATCCTCCTCCCCCCTTCCCCCCCCCCCCCCC
>NW_017305485.1:3796242-3811793 GCF_001594115.1 Trachymyrmex septentrionalis
ATGACAAATGTAGTTTCTCTAAGTGCTCGTCCGCCATTTCTCAGCCACGTATTAATTCAGCTGCGGGCTTCCGGTAAGAATATCGGCGTGAACGAGTTATAACAAATTATCTTTCGTCCCGCAGAATAGATATTTTAGAAAATAAGTGACGCTCAGCGGTACTGATAAATGTTTCGTACATCGTTTAAAGTTGCATATCGATCTTCATTATCAGTGCGTGTCAATTTTTGAAAAAAATAAAACTGAAAGTGCATTTAGTAATCGCACGGTATCGACATCAGGATATTTGTCAGGAATTAACTTTTGCAAAATAATAATATTCGTTACAATAAATTTTAGAAACATAATTTAAAAGTTTTTAAACAAAGCTAAAATTATGTAAATATTATATTTACGTAATAGTAGAAAATCTTATTATTAATATGCTAATGTATAATTTCTAGTATACATATGCAATGAACTGTATATTAAAATGTTTGATGTCAAAAGATAAAGTTATTTGAGAAACTCCATTTTGTAGTTATATTGTACATCCTTTGTGCTATTTCAGTCATAAATTCACTATAATTTCTCAGCAGTCCTCAGCCCGGCTTTTGTGAGTCTGTTTCATCCTTTCTAAATGAAGATGTTGAAAGAACATGACTTCCTTCTGACTTTATAACCCGGTGATCGCACGTAGCATCATGTGAATTAAGATTTCGTGGATTGCGCGGTACGTGGCTCGTTAGATCATTAAGTTATCCAAGGACAAAGTCGTCGAGGACGAGTATCATCGAGGTCACGAGTCATCCCGCTCGATCCTTGATTCGTCACATCGTCTTTTTTTCTTCTTATACGGTCAAGCCGAGATCTTTTCATTCTTCTTCAAGATTAAACTAATCTTTGAATCGAATTATTAGATTGTTGCACATAAATGAATTTGAAATGTCAGAATTTTGTAGATCTTCATAAAGCGAGCGTTTTTCAAGTATTAAAATATATATACACCAAAAATATTAAGCACCTTATTAACTATTATTTAAAGTTTTAGCTTAAAAATTGATTTATAGCGTTTCCTAAAAAATAAATTATTCTTTGTTTCAGAACTCTTGAAATTATTATATATGATGCCAGTAATCAATAGATAACAGGTATAACAGAATTTTAGATATAAATAAAAAAAAATGATAGTTAAAATTAATTTCGTAAACGAAAGTTCTTAAAGGAAGAAATTCGAATAACATTTCACTTTCTCGGCATAGATTAATGTTGTAGGAATAAATGATATGTTATGATGTATAAAAGTAAATGTAAATAACTAATAATAAATATAAATTTATAACATAAAGAAAGAGCTATACTAATATAAAAAAATTAACATTATTAAATGCAATCTTCTTATTTCTATTACAATTTTTCTTTTACTTTCAAAATTCATATTTTCTTCTACTACTCGTAAACCTACAAGACATAACTGCATTTCACATATTTCAGTGGAAATGCATTTGATTCTCTTCAAAAGAATCTAAGAAGCTAATACCGACATTTCACGCGCAAATCAATAAAAAGTTCTACGGTCTTCCTTGTCGAGTTCTGCTTCGAGTGACATCTGCATTTCGCGAATACTGTAGTCCTTTATGCCAGTCAGCAACTAGGATCGCCATTATGCGAATCGATGAATTCGGACGCTTTCATGAATTTTATTACGATCAGAAGGCATTTATTAACACGTGGCTGAGCAACGACGAGACGTGCATAACTTTTAATGATAGTCCTACGGCGACTTTATTCGCGTCCTTTCTCTCGTCCCCTTCGCAAGCTCTTCGTCGCCGAGGTGATACGAATTTAATTGTGTCTAATGAAAATTTAATGCCGTTGGAAATTCCTACCGTACCGTTTCTCCATATATTTAACGGGCTTGGGATTCGTCCGTGATGGCACTCAAGGAAAAGCATGCAATTTATGTGAAAAACGTGCTCTTGACTGGATATATATAGTTATACTGTTCCACTTGTAAATAAAAGCCATAAAATAAATTTGAAATCTAAACATCTGTCTTTACGCGATAAACGATATACAGTAGAACTTCATTTATTTGAATTTATCAGAGTTCTGTTATAAGACAGTTCTAATAACCAAATGGTTCAGATAATAGAAGTTCATTAACTCTCCTCTCTACTTATTAATTCCGACAATGATAGAAGCTGACGTTCACAAAACTGGAGTCGAGCTCATATTATCCGAATTACAGTTCAGATAATAATGAGTTCAGATTTTCATTTGGAATTGAGCATGAAAAGCTCGTAAATGGAATGCAGATAAACGGATTTTGTAGATACTGAATCTATACGAAAATATTTGATTGATTCATTCAGTTTATGTAAAATAATAAGCAATAATAAAACGAGCTATTATATTTCGATAAGAAAAGTCATCATCAAGATATATAAGGTGAGTAATAAGAGAAAATAATCGATACAAATTTATGCTTAATAATAAATATCAAAAAGAATAACAAGATATTCGATTTTAACAGAGCCGTAACGACATAATAAATGACGCATAAAACGACTTCCACTTCGCAGAGGTATCGTTAATCTCGTCGAATATTAGCCGCAACGCGCATGGCGACCAAGTGGAGGCAGCCGCGCGGTAGTTCAATGTACTCGGGGCGAGATTAATTGAAAGTAAAGACAAACACCTCGGTCGCTTCACAACGATATTGTTCCGAGGAAAGCTGGTGGTGGAAACAACAGTTGACGCTTACTTTCGTGAAGGAAGTCGTTTGTGGCCGGAGGAATCGGACCTTGGAGAGAACTCACCTTAGAGAGCAGCAGACGAGGCTTTAAAGTGACTCAAAGAGTGTAACATGCAACGCCAAGAGGAAGATCGAAGAGGAGGACAGAAAAGAGAAGAGGAAGAGAAGAGAGAGAGAGAGAGAGAGAGAGAGAGAGAGAGAGAGAGAGAGAGAGAGATATGAGTCGTCTTGCGTCTCTACGTGGTACCGTTCGACCATCGTCCACCGACCACGAGCCAACCAGCTATCGCTTCATGGAATTCATCTTAACGATCATCAACCTCTCATATCCTGCACTCTAAAAAATATCGGTGTGGATTTAAAACACCGGAAGTTTTAAATCACATCATGAAGGTGTTGATATAAATACCAGGGGTGTTAAGTTCGCACCGACTATTAATATTAACACCGACGTGGTAAAAATTAAATAGATACTAAAACTGCTAAAATTAAATTAGATACTACGCGTCTGGTGTTAAATCTATACTGGTATTTTTTTAGAGTGTAATTTCGATCGTCTGTGAAGTCTCGATTTCCTACGAATAGGCTCGTTCTATTTCGTGAGAAAAAATTAATATGGATCCAAAGTTACGATTTTCAGTTACGTTTTTTATTAACGAATTAATTCTAATACATCGATTCGTGCAAGAATAATTAGAGAATTGTGCAAGAATAATTGTCGCGTGTATATATAAACACTTGTCTTCCTCGTCTGAAAAAGACAGGTGCCTTCAGTGAATTTGCTTTCCGCCATGTCACAAGCAACCGTTTCCCATGTTAACGAACTGTCGCAAAGTTCTGGTTGGCTGGGCCAGTGAATTATAATGAATCTATCGAGCTACATCATAGTGTGCAATTTCACCTTGATTTGAACAAACGACACATTAGCGAGTACAACGCGATCGCCCGACAATTTCAGAAAATTCTATAACATTACAAACCATTTGAGTAAATACAAACCGCATATTTTTAAATTATAGAAGATTCTTTTTTAAGTTAATACAAATTTCTGAAATTTACGTACACTCTAAAAAGTGTCAGATTTAACGTCATGCAATATCTACATATATAATGTTCACCATGTTGATGTTAATATTAACACCAACATGGTGTAGATTTATAATCCTTATTTAAATTCCTGAATTCCTTAATTTATATTCCTGATTTAAATCCACATCATAACAACGTCATAATGTGGATTTAAAATCCATGTTGTTAATTAACATTAAAATAATGAGAATTATATAAATACCGCATGGTATAAAATCGACATCAATATTTAATGTACTAATTTTGAATAATATTAACACATTTTTGCTCTCTTTATATTGCTATAACATTAACTAACAATTTACTCAACCACGATATGAGTATTGTCAATTAATAAGTAACTTGTTTTTATACAATTCGTATGTAATAGTGCTTTGTCGTCGCGATCTTCGTTAAATTAATGTGCGCGTGAACACAATTTTGATCTCATCAAGGTAAGCAAGTTCGCGATGACCGTTTACGGCGTATGGCACTGTAATTTTGCGCGTGGCCTGATAACATGTGCAAAAACTGCAAAACGAAGTATATTAACTGGTTAGTTATCGCACGAACAAGTATTATGCACGAGCGTACACGTGACTCTATTCATTACGTGATTATTAGGTCAAATCAAGTAATAACGAGTATAAATATTATAGACACATTTCTATTAGGTCTGACGAGAACTTTCACCGTTACATGGAATATATACATTTCGATGATAAATTTCATGCGGTTCATGATTATTTCTCTATAAAATCTCTTACAGAAAAATAATAAAAAATATTCCAAAAAATAATAATTCCAAAAAATTCATTTCCATAAAATATCTGCGTAAAACACAGGACTCGAAATTGGAGGGCGGTAGACGCTGACGTGATCGATGAGACAAAAATTGGACGATACATATACAGGGTGTTCTAATAGATAAACTAAGAAAAAATGTACTAAGTTTTAATATTTATTTAAATAACACCATCTAAACATTTACTTGTAATAAATAAATATTTACTCGATGAAAAAGGTAATAATTAAATTAAATTGATAGCTCCTGAATCGAACAAATATATTTTTATATTTTGTAAATATTTAGCTAGTAGTACTTAAACGAAAATCGATTATTGGAATTCAGTACATTTTTTTCAGTGTAGAATCAAGATTTCCAAGCAGCTTTCGTGTCATAAAAAAGTATCGAAAGAAAAGTTAAGTAAAGGCTTGAAATTATTCACAAACACAAACTTTCACTATTTCTTATTTCGAATAAACTTTGCTTAAACAAAATTCCAATTTAATCTTGATTCTCAAAAGAATATATCAGCTCCTAAACAAAAGAATATATCAAATGATGAGAAGCCTCGATATGTTTGTCACGTAGAATTGCGATCGTGAAAATCGAAGATTCCGTGCATCGGTGATTAATGATTCAACGCGGGAGGAAGCGGGACACCCTGTATCCGCGCGTCCCTTTTCTCTCGGCGTTGGATACTGCATACTGGATGCTGCGCGGACCGTTATGCAACCTGCGGCGCGCAAACAGCGAGCGGGCGGTCGTTCGGTCCTTGCTCGCCGAGAGCCGAGATTCCCGTTGGCCTGTCCCCGTGTCATCTTGCACGCTGTAGGAGCATCCCGGCGACAACGGCAAAGCTACAAAGTCGAACCGTCCGCGACTGTCGACACGGATACGCACGTGTCGGATGCTGCGAGAACACGAGCTTTTATCTCGGACGCAAGCGAGTTAAAGGGATCCTGAAGTCGTTTGTTTTTTTTTTTGTTTTTTTTTTACCAATTATTTATCAAACAAGTATTTTTCTAACTGCTTTTATAGATTTAGAAATCCTTTTCCACAATAAATGGAAGTGTAGTCCAAAATTGGTTGGCTTTATGCAAAACCAAAAAAACTCTGTTATTTAAATAAAAAAAAATTTAATCGCGGTTTAATTTACTTCTTATGTTTTTTAATCCCTGGAATAAAACAAGGATAAAAAGTCATCACAAAATTAAAGTTAAACTACATTAATAGAAGTGGACGTTGGAGAAAAATAAGATTATCGCGCTTTTCTTAAGAAGGTGAGATAAATAAAAAAAAACATGTTTCAAGACATTATACACATAATTATTTATAATCTCTTTTACTTCTCTCTCTCTCTCTCTCTTCTCTCATTCAACCTCTTCTGAGATGAAAATAACATCTGCAAAAATTAATTCTTCCGCGACCTCGAACTTTTCATTTCTGTTTGATCCAAGTACCTCAAGTGCATCAACGCACATTTAATGTAATCTCGGCGGAATAATTGCACGTAATGCGTCTGCTAGCGCGACGCGGATTGCGTAACATAATCAAAAGATAATAACGGAGATAATCGCAATCCGGTTGTACGAATAAAATTTCATAACTTTATCGTCCAGCGCACTTCTCTCTGCTCAGGTCTTATAACGGGTTGCGCCGCGAGATACAGCAGCTATAAAATTTGTAAACACGCCGGCATCACGAAATCGTTAAAAGCACATCGGTGTCGGCATGAACGAGGGGGAGGAGGGGGGGGGGAATAGTAACCGATCCTATCCATTGGTTTACTGTTATTGCAATAAATGCTGCGCTGGGACATGACCGAGAATCATCATTTTCCTTAAACTTTCCGAACTGCAGAATAGCAAAATTGTGAACGGTTTGTATAGATTTCTATGAACATTATTCTTCCTAGAACTCTTTCCTAGAACAAAGCAAGATAAGTAACATATTTTCATAATTAATTTTTTTATTATAATAATTTATCGTTATCTTATGCTGTAATTCTTTTTACATCATCTTTGTCAGAGATTTATTGTATCCGCATACAAAAAAACATTCATAAATTTATACGAATTATAATAGCATCTTAAAATAACAGCCACGCACATATATTTGTTTGCTTATCCTACGCGTAGTGAATATTGATTTAAAACAAAAAATTGAATAACATTTTATAATTTTTCTTTCTGACATAATTTTTTTCAAATTATTTGGAACTACAATACTTTTCCTCCTAACAATAAGATGCAAAATAATTCATCCATTCGTCAAGTAATATCAATCTAGTACAGTAAAAAATGTACGCATTGGTACATTTAAAACTTGTAATGCCTACTAATAGTTAACTTAAGAATGTTTTAGCTATGCATTATCAGCTGTAAAAGTATCAGTCAAACAATCAACAACAGACAAAATTTAAAAAATAACGGTTCATGCGATTTTTAATAGCTTGTTTTTATTTTACGCACGATCGCGAGCGAGTCGCTTTTCCGTCATCAGCCTGTTTAACATGCTTACACCAAGAACGAGAGAGCTTTTGATGCTAGATATATCGTTCCCGATACAACTGTACACATTGGACTGCGCTCGAACGTCGGCGCGAGTATTACGACATGACGCCGGGTTACCCAAGATGCGCGACGTGTCCGGTAGTTTCTCCCAGTTCCACTGGCTGAACAACCAAAGAGAGTATCCGTGAATACATTCCCACAGGTATACGAGTATATACACTCATTTCGATAACCGGCCGCTCGTCACGGATTCGCACTCGACTTTTCGACCAGACTTTTCGAGAAAACGACAGGTGAAAAAAGCACCTCTTGCTCTCGAAAATTTTTAGAGTGAATTGTCACTTTTGAAGAAAAATTTCATTCTTAACGATTAAAAAATTGCAAATTGTACATTATTATATATGATATCATATAACGTATAACATTAGTTACAAATTAAGTACAATAATACCTGTCAGATTTTTTAAATTAATCGTCTTGTACAATAAATGCGTTTTCGTTCTTTTTTAATTAAACCCAAACAACTGAGAAAAAGAACGAAAAAAAAAAAGAAAAAAAAAGACTGAATTTATTACATAAATTCATTCATATCGTTGGATCATCCACAAATAAAAACAACTCACAAAATTTAATGGCATTCAAGATCTATAAATTGAAACGAATATTTATTTAAACTAATGATAGCTCGGTTAGCTATTTCGTCGCTTTTATCCGGTTTTTTTCCTCATTATAAATTCCAAGCAGCATGCTTCGCGCGTCGAGTCTCATCGCGAATTTTTCTCGACGCTAATTACCATTAATTATCGCTATTCATTGTCCAGGTATTCCTCCCCGTCCCACGTGGTCTACCCTCGACCAACCGATCGCCGTGACATTTATATACCGATAGACGATCCACTTCGTTCGTGACGTGGAGGCCCAATCATCCGTCCGTGATCCCCCGGTTCTTCGCACCAACGTCGGTTCCTTCGTTCCTCTTTCTCTCTTTTTCCTGTCAATCTTTTCTCGCTCGACGCGTGTGCCTCTCGCTTTCGCACTGGATCACCTTGGTCCATGGGCCAGCACGCCACCCTCCCACCCCTTTACCCTAACTACTGCCTACACGATCGAATCTCGCATAAAACTGACGGTAAATGCAACCGCGAGACCGAAACCTCAACGGGATAGAAACTCGAGTTGCATGTATCGTGATGTACAAATTGCGACTTTGTATTTCTCGCAGTCACGGAATAAAATAACGTATGTATGTATTTATGCAATGCACTAACGATATCTTATCATCTAGATATAAATATCTACGATAAGAATGAATTGAGTCTGAAAAAATAAATTTGAGAATGACAGATAGTTTAAAGGAAGACAGAATAGAATATAATGGTTATAATGCATTCTAAAAGATACCAGTGTGAATTCAACATACTGATATGATATCTATATAATTTTCATTGTATTAATATTGATGGATTTAAAATTCCTGGTATTTGTATATCAACACCATCTCGATGTGGTGATAAAGTGTGCAAAATTCGATTAAGATAACGATTGTGCGAGATTAAGAATTATGGAAACTATGCAATAGTGCGTAATTAGCTGGAGAAAAGCTGGAATGCAATTTACACTTAGAATGAAATTATCGAACGACGAAATTCGGATTTCTTCCGGGAACTTCGTTCTGCCTTTCGCATTCAGCACGTTCATTTCCTTTCATCTCTCGCACGGGAAGTAGAAGTAACGAATGCACTCATTACGTGTAATAATTTATGTCCTTTTGACATAGAGTTATGATCACATATGCTGGGATGCGTCCATAATTTTAAAATCCTTACGTCGTGCGACGTTTACTTTCGTTTACGCCATTTATGAAAACATTACACCGATTTCGTTAAGAAAAACAAATAAGAAGCTTGTTGTGAAGCTGAGATAATTCTTTTTTATTGAAAATTTAGGAAGTTTTAGATTGTCGTTGATTTATACTTTTTTCTAATTTTTAATACACATTAAGTATTTTGATAATAATAATTAAAAAATTTTACTGAAACAAAAATTTCGAAACACTTGAGTTACATTACACTAGAAAAACGTAAAATTTATCAAACTATCTTATTTTCGATGGAAAGAAACTAATTCAAGTAATACTCGCGATTGTAGAAGATTTAAAGCGTACTATATATATATAAAAAAAAAATCAAAATTTTCCGAATAAATCTCATTACATCTTCGTATCTCGAAAATAATGTCATCTGTCTCTATTAAATTAACTCGTTAATATCTCAATTAATTATATTCCTGATTAATTAGGTATTTGCATTGTCTCTGAATCTCCAATTAATCGCATCCGCAATTAGGACTTCCATAAAATTTTCAACGATAAAGAATCATCAGGGAATCTATAATCGGGAGAAAGTGCGAGACTTCCGATGCGCTTCGATGTGCACTCCATGTTGCAGCTCGCGGTGCACAAAGAAGAAACAAACGGTTAAGGAACAAACGACGCTCCCATGAGCTGCAGCCGCAGCTTCGTCTTGGCGTCATCGACCATCGTGATCCCTGTTTAGTCATTCTCAGTTATGGCTGTCGCTTATTCCAGCTCCTTCTTCCTTTTCCTTGCCTTCTGCCGTTCTTTCGTGCCTACCTTCTCTCTTGCTCTCTTTCTTTCTCTTTCTCGGCGCTCTTTTTCCTTGCGGCTCGACAACTAAAACGCGAGGCTTCGATAAATGTCACTTTCGCAAATTCGAATGCCAATTCCTGAAGCAGAAGATTTTTCTCAAAAATTTATTTTTAAAAGACTTTTGTGAATCGAGCTTATTTTAAGAATTTAACAATTTAAAAACTGACTGTATAATATTAATTGTAAGAAAAATATTATCTAGCATTAAAATAAAGTATGCTAATAATTTTATAACATTCTATTGAATTTCTTCTTACCTACTATCTATCTTCTTACCTTCTATCCTACAATTAGAATTCAATGTTACGTATAAAGAAAAAAGGAAATTCCTAATGATGCCAGTAATAGACGATTGTTTCAATGGCGAATCGGAGGAAACAGAAAACGTAGGGAATTCCGTTTCTGTCGACGAGCCATGTATTTTTAGGCGGACTCTTCACCGAAGTAGAAAGGGCTGTACCGAGTCCGACGGAAAAACAAAACGATTTCGCCGTTCGCTTCCAGCGAACGTTTCAGCTGTCCCGTTCGCTTGTATTTCAGACCAAGATTTAAGCCGTTCCAGTCGCAACATTCTGTCTGAGCTGCATTAGCAGTAACAGCGTCTTCGTGATTTTGATCGTTGCGTTAGCAATTCGAGAGACAGGAAGAAGGAGATAGATTTCAATTTTCATTAATTCTTAATGTGTTCAAAGTGTATTCGCGTTCAGACGGGTATTGCAAATTAAAAGTTCGATATTGAGTTGGGAATATTGCAATAAAATCCTGCAGAACAAAAAGAATATTGTTTTATGAAAGAGTGAAAATGTATAATGCCTTCCACATATATAAAATAAAACAAAATGTGGAAGACTTGAGCCGTTTAAACGAATATTAAAAGAATATATTTATTTAATGTTACTTAGAGATTGTAAAATTTAGATTATTTAAGATTTATTTGTGTCTTAAATAGCTGAGAAAATTAATAGTCATACAATCATGTATTCACTCATTAAATTACAAAACGAAAAGTTAAAGACGATTAATTATTACTTTTAAATACTAAGTAATAATTCTATAATAAATGTAATGACCAGTCAAGATGCATGTTTAAAAAGTGTCGTAAAAACATCATAAAGACATCTTTAAGACACACATGTCTAAAAAAATATATAAAAGACATCATAAAAATGTCTTCTATAGACATGCATGTGTCTGGCATCTTTTTTATAAGATTCAGTGACAATTACATAAACATTATCGCTCATTTGCTACATCAACGGTGCAACTCAAGAAACAAAGTTCCAGAAAATGAATTTCAATGTTTGAAATCATTAAAATTTTATAATATAATTTTAGAAATTTAGGTGTAATAACCGATTGTATACTAAAAAAAAATGTATCAAATTTTATTAAATATTTGATTGAATAATACTAACGAAATATTTACTTTACAGTAAATAAATATTTATTTAAAATAAAAAAATTATGCTTAAACAAATATACATTTACATTTAGTAAATATTTCGTTAGTATTACATTCAGATAAATATTTAAAATTCAGTAAATTCTTTTTCAGCAGAGGATTGAAAGTATGTTCTTTTAAAATATGGTTTTTTTTCTTTAAGTTTTAATTTTTCCTACAAGCCACTGACTGTAGATGAGCGTTTTATATTGCTAATTAGAGAACAGATTACGAAGATTGGTGTATTGAATCATCAACCAATGTATTGATCGAGTTTCGAATGGCATGAGATCGTTTGCACTGAATGGTTGCGATCTCCGGAGATTCATTAATTTCGTCAATGATATTATACGCACCCCTATGGACGCACCCCATACAAAATACGACCATGACTCACTATTTCGATCGCGCTAATATCCGGCTGGCTTCGATGAAGGGAAGCCACATTTGTGAAAATGTAGCAAACGATATTGCTTCGCAGTTGCAAAAGATTCAGGAAAAACTCGTTTGCATCAAGGCCATAAAGTGACGAATAGTTACTTTTAATAGAGACACTTCATAGAGAGATAGAAAGATAGTGGACAAAAATACAGACCTTTCTGTAAATCGCGATTTGTTAAAATATTTCCCATTTTATAATTTCTCTCCCAAATTTTTTATTCTTTTTCAACTAATTTTCAAATATTCTACATATAATTAAATTGCACATTTATGAGAGAGAGAGAGAGAGAGAGAGAGAGAGAGAGAGAGAGAGAGAACATATTTAAGATCTTGTTTTAAAAAAAATTCAGGCTTCTATCTTTACCTGCGATATCTTTTTCTCTTTCACACAGAAAATACTTCTGCTGAAGTATTTAAAAATTTAGCTAAGTACAGATCTGAAAATAATTTTATTGAATTATCAAAATATATTATACAGGACGCATTTTTAGAATATCAAAATTTTTTTCAGTGTTGCTCATCATGCTTGAATTTTTACATAGTTATTTTAATAGTCCAATAAAATTATTTTCAGATACCTAGCTAAATTTTTAGATACTGCAGCGAAATCGTCCTTCTCATGCACGACTGAGAACACAACGCTCTTTGTTTCTGCGACCGATTCCGTGCGTGAAAAAAAAAGGAGAGCAGAAAGGAGGTAGAAGGACGAGCGTAGGAAGACAATGGATCCTCGAGACATCGGATAGGCGTTTCTACAGTGAAAAAAAATAATGTTTTAACAGCATTATTTTAATTGAAAATAATCTTGATTTATATAACAATAATATTAATAAAACAAATAAAATTTTATTAAAACAAGAGCGTAAGTATTTGTTTCATTAATGGTGTCATTGAATTAACAAAATTATTTTCAATTAAGATAATGCTGTTGCTACATCATTTCTTTCAGTATATTCAAGGCTCTGTTTCGCGATGTGACAGAAACGCGAAGATAAGACGATACGATTCTTCTCTGCGAGGATTTTTCCCAATGGCAAAACGAGAGGCACAATATATCGTAATAACTCATTGATTGCGAAGAAGATATAGTCACGTGGACGAGATGATGTTCTGAGAAAATTATGCAAGTTCGCGATGGCGTCATTTATTAAAGGAATATCGATTTAAATCGTATCTTTTAAATTTTTTTAAACTATTTACTTTACTAAATAAATTTTTATCGCAGAAGTACTTAGAATTACAAAGACACGAATATTATTTCTAATTTGATGATATTATACAAAAATTAATGTACAATATTTTCATATCTTGAAATTAATGTGTACTCGTTAATCTTAATAAGATTTTCTGAAGCAGGTATTTTATTCATGCAATGCTATATTTTTTTATTTTAATTAATTTATATATGCTTTAAAAATAAAAGAACTACATCCATAAAAATATAAATAATGATATAAGGTGACATAATTTCATATTTTTTAGGAAAAAATAGTTTTGAATATACGTGGGCGCTTGTATGCACCTACATAATATAACCGAGCGGCGTATTTCCTCAATTTCATTCAGGAACACGTTTATAAATACATCGCACGCGTCGATCGATTGAATCTTGCAACGAAGGGTCGAGGATGCGACGCAAATAAAAACGCTTTTTCTCTTCTATACGACAACCCTATGTAAAGTATCTCCAGGGTGAGTTTGTTGAAGGTCAAGGAGTTACCGAACGATCGATCGTCGCGAGGGACAAAGAGGCGTCTTGATAATTAACGCGATATCGCAAGGCATAATACAGCTAATAATACGCGGCTGAATTTTATCTCTGACCCAACCGCGCAACCTTTCGCGAAAGGGCATTCATTATTACGGGGTGAATGAATCTGGCTAGTTATGACACTCGATAAAAATGATTACTGCGTCGCATTTTGCTTTTTTAAAGTGCCACGTGCTTCAGAAACTTCGAAGAAATAAAAATAATCTCGCGTATGGAGCAATTAATTTTCTGTGCAAACGCATTGGATGTACAGAGTCCAGGGAACGAATTTGTTGCAACTAGTTTCATTCACGATTATCGTACACATAAATGTTAATTTAATGTTATCTACACTGAGAAAAATGTTTTGATTTTTTGTTCCAACAAAACGAATTCAGTTCAATAAATTAAATTTTTGATTATTATAATTTAATTTCTGATTATGTCGACCAGAGTATTTAATTATACGAGTAAGTGTCCAATTCATACCTTTCTGGTTGAATTTATCAGAATTACAATTAATGCAATGAGATTTTTTCCAGTACATACATTATATAGTTCGGTTACGATAATAAGCTACAACAGAAAATGTTTTAATAATAAATAATTTGCTGTTAAAATGATAAAAATTTACACTAAATCCCCAATCATTACTTTTTAATTGATGATAATGTTCGATTAATTAATTAAAATATTAGCTTTTAATTAATGATAACATTAAATTAATATGATTCCTTATCCCCAATTAAAGTTGGCGTTACATTACTACCATCTAATTGTGTTGAACAGAAATTGAGTTAAGCGTAATTAACGTTGATTAACATTGATCCTTCAGTGAAAGGCAACAATTCGGACAACCTTTTTTGGCCTTCTCCGAGCAAATTAATGCACAACAGGCAAACAATGAGGGTAGAGATCGGTCGAGCATGTACTTTTTTAGGTCAAAGGTCACACGCGAGTGAACCTAACGGTGACAACCAGGAATTACACACTGCGTACTTATAACCATTAAAGATCTCTCAAAAATAGATCTTTTTAGAAAAAAAAACTGTAAGTTTTGAATATCTAAAAAAAACGAAATAGAAAGCAACATTTTTATCTATAAAATTAAAATAGATCAATTAATTAAATTATATAATTCGTAAAATTTCAAAATATTTTAATATTTAGAATATTCAGTTAAATTTTATGATGTGTTATTTGTCATCAATTATTCGAATAAAATAAATACGTGGAATTCTGTAATTGTCTCACTGAGAAAAATTATAAAAAAATGGATACATCAGAAAATTCTGATTTTATCAATCCTCAACTAGAATTTAATAGATTTAGTAAATTTAACTAGAAAGTTCTGATTCGTCTAATTAATCCAACTAGACATTTTTCTTAATACTGTAATTATATATGCAGAATGTGTACGAAATTCAGTTTCAGACATTGAGTTTCGATTTCAAACTACGATTCCTGCGTTCTTCAGGATTCGCGGAGAAAGGCCTCGCATTAGGGTCGCCTCTGTAGAAACGGATATTAGAAAACGGTTCTATACAGCACGATCTGAAACCTCTGCATGATCGACGTCACGTCGACCTCGGAGCGGCTGACAAATCACGTGCATCGATAACGCGGTATGTCTCGCGAGCACCATCAGCCTCGATTCTCTCATCCAAGGATAAATATCCTTGAGACCTCGAGAGACAATCGCCAACAGTGCGACTGTCGCAGCTCAATCGAGAGTGCTCCGATTTTGTGAACCTACAAACTCGCCCACCGCGAGTCACGCTTTCGCTTAAAATTTACACCCACGCAAAAACAAAAACTAACAGATCGGAAACTGATATTAAAATTTCTACACGCTCATTTAAAGGCTATAAACGCGAGAGTAATTTTCATGGTTTCATTATTTAAAACTAAAATACCTATCCATTCAACTGAATTGACATAGTCAGTTAAGTATATAACATCAGTCTGGTAATCGAGAAAGTTTCGTAATAATAAAAATGACATTGTCATTTAATTTAAAAGATTTTTATAAATACAATTTTATTTAAATTATAAAATAATTATAAGAATTCGGCAATGTGGCTTTGAGCTCTCTCTCTCTCTCTCTCTCTCTCTCTCTCTCTCTCTCTCTCTCTCTCTCTCTCTG
>NW_017305485.1:3811893-3814439 GCF_001594115.1 Trachymyrmex septentrionalis
ATGTTGTTAAAATATCTAAAAATTTAACTATATGAAAAAAAATTTTTTCTTAGAGTTTATCCTGAAAATGCTTGGGACAACATTATATTTTGAAGAACTTTATGTAAATCTCTCTCATTCATTAACAAAGTTATAATAAAATATAAAATAAATTTGATTAATTTTATTGAAGTGCACAGTAAAAATCTTTAAAATAATGTTATCACAACTATCATATTTTTAAGGTAAATTTTAAGAGAAAATTCTTTTCGTGTCTGTATGTTTTTTAATATTACAGAGAAAGAGAATGATATTGCTGAAGTGTCTAAGTGTAGCAAGATTTAGATCTAAGATAACTTTGTTAGACCATCAAAATGATTATATAGGACACTCAAGCTAGTTATTAGAATGTCAAAACTTTTTGCAACATTACTCATAATGCTTGAAGATTCTATATAATCATTTGATGATTCAACAAAATTATTTCCAGATCTGAATGTAAGTACATTTTTAGACACTTCAGCAAAATCGTTCTCTCTACATAGTATTTATATTAAAAAATGTCATTTAATTTTTAAATGTTATAGAATGTTGGTCACTTTCTTCTTCGTCTATATTCAAAGAGACGTAAAAATTATGAAATGGTGTCGCTTATGAAAGTAAAGTTCAGCACAAGTCGGAAACGCTTTCCTCGATCAAGTCTAACATGATGTTTTCATATCCTGACGTGCTATTCACTATACTTACAACTCTCGTCGATAATAATGAACCTTATTCTTTCCCGTTTGATCACAATGATACGTTCTCTGACTTCAATCGATAGAAAATCTCATCGGCCGACGAGTAACATCGCGCTAATTGAAGTTCGCTTTTTAACATTCAAGCAGTCGTGCGAATTTCCATAAAATCAGCGTATAAATTTACGCTGTTTTTCATTTCATTGTACTTCAGTCGACATTGTAATCTCAGTAAAAGCCTTACGAGACTTATACAAAGAAAGTTATAATCGTGGGGTTCGTTATTTAATGCGCTTTAATATACATATTATGGCGAAGCGGGAAGGCGTGAGCGAATTTAATTATAAATCGGAAATTCCCACCCTCGTCTAATTACTGTTACTTCCAATCATTATAGAATTTCAGTAATAACGCTTGGTGCTATTAAAAATATAATAACTTTTTAAACAAAATGATTTAATAAAACATTTTTTTAATAAAACTCAAATCTAAATACAAATAGTTTTTTTTTAGTATTTTAAATAATTAAAAAAACAGAATAACGAATTTGTATCGATCAACAAATGCACAGAAAGAACGATTTAGCTATAGTATCTAAAAATTTAGCCAAATGCAGATCTAAAAATAATTTTGTTGAATTATTATCAAAGTAATTGTGTAGAACATTCAAACCGGTTGTTAGAATGTCATTTCTTGCAGCGTTGCTCATTATAATTGGGGATTTTCTACACAATTATTTTTGATAGTCCAACAAAATCATTTTTAGATCTAGCTAAACTTTAATTCACTTCAACAAAATCGTTCTTTTCGTGTGGACATTATCCGATTTTTCTATCAATATTCATCTTATTTCTCGTTACCAACTTCAGATGAGACTAATAGAATTTTAAATCGCATGCTTTATTATTCAGCGAGCTTCAAGCGAAATGTAAATTTGCTGTAAAAAATTTCAAACGTAATAAATTCAACGCCAAAATTTCGAGATTTCGCGGAAAAAAATAACGCTCAATGAATTTCAAATAAAAGTATAAAGAATCACGTCGCTCGCCCACGTAATATTGCGCCGCGCGTTCACCGATCTATTATCACAAACTCCCCGTGTACTCTCTCGATTCACCCTTCGCACGCCCAACTTCGCCCACCATCAAATTATTGCAAATTCGAGCAACTTACCGGAAGAGCCGGCGCTCCCTGGCGTCCAATCGCTCCTGCTGCTCTCCGACGTAGAGAAATTACGATCGTACCACGCGAACGCGGAAGACCGCACCTGGCCGGACGCAAAACGCGGTAGCGAACGTTCCTGACTCCCAGATGCACGGTCGGACGGCGGCTGATTACGTCCCGACGGTCGCGAGGCTGCTACGAGACTGTACCGGAGAAACGCCGCGTCAATGAAAGCGCGCCGCGTCGCGTCGCGCCACCCCGCGCAGCCGACGCTGGGCTGACGCGCACCTTCGCACTGGCGACACGCGCAGCGTGACGTTTGCCCAATAACAGTGTAACAAAGTGGAGACAAAAGTATCTTCTCTACCCGCTTGCATTGTTAAAAATGTCATGAATTAATGTACTTTCAACTTACACACAAGTTTAATTCAATTTTAATGAAACATTACACTTAATTTATCCATAACTGAAAGGTATATTCGAGAAAAATTTTTATATATATACGAACATGTTTTATATATAATTATATACAATTGTATATAAAATATGTCAATTTTTTATATCCTAATTATACATAATTTTATATAAAACATTTTTTTCCGGATATAATGATAACTTTTTGTAAGTTAATAACTTAAATTTTGACAGTGACACGAACTTCCAGAT
>NW_017305485.1:3814539-3822001 GCF_001594115.1 Trachymyrmex septentrionalis
AAATATTGTTAATATATCTTGAAATTTACTTTAATCGTTACATGTAACAAAAGTAAATTTCTTTTTTTTTTTAATAATGTACGTTTTATTCTAATGTACGTATATTGAAAAAAATGATGTTATATCAACAGTATTATTTTAATTGAAAAAAATTTTATTAATTTAATAACTTTATTAATGAAACAAATATCATGATCTTGTTTTAATAAAATTTTATTTGTTTTATTAACAGCCGGTTGTTCCATCTTCGGATAAACTATATAATAATTTATCCACTGAATAAACAGAAGAGTAAAAAAGTAACAGAGTAAGAGAATGGCAAGAAATTTATGAAAGGTGAAACAGCCTAGCCTTGCACTGTTATTGAAAAAAAAAAATAAATAAGGTTATTTTTAATTAAAATAATGCTCATGAGTGAAAAATGTCGTAATCAATTTGTGATATTACTACTTTGTAATATTATTAGTCTAGTTTCGATTTGGGATTATTGTGTTTCAAAACCGAAATATAATCGACGCAGTTTGCTTAAACAGAAAATTGTTAAACATAAAATTGCAAGAAATATTATTAGGTATAAAACCTCGCCTTGATCGAATATGACATTTTTCACTCATTGTGTTTAATCTCATCGATTGATTTTCACTTAATTTTGTTAAAATAATGCTGTTGACGTAACACATCATTATTTGTTTTTACTGTCTTATATCCATTTCTATCAATGTAGATCAACTTTAATCTTAAAATTTATTTTAAGTTAAAATAAACTAAAATATATTAAAATATGTTAACATATTTTTTATCTTCCTGGATTTCCTAGTCAGGCCTCCTAAAATTGGTTTTTAGACGTTCTAAAATCAATTTATTCATACTTTAAACAGATTGTTTGAGTTATCTTTTAATAATCTTTCCCTGTCTCTTCGCGCCTCAATTTCATTTCATACTGTGATTTGCGTAGGAACGGACGATGTGCGAATAATTTTCACAAAGTTTCACAATACCCTCCTACAACACGCCGGAAGCGCGAATATATTGCACAGCCAGTATAATATAATTGCATAAAGGAGAAATCTCGGTTTTGATTTCATTAAGAAAATCGTTATCTGATACGGATTCTAACGCGCAAAAAGACTAATTAAAAAAAAAGGAAAAAATTTTTCAATTTCAAGTAAAATTACGTTATTAGTTATGGCACGCGTTCCTTAAATATGTACATTTATTTCGCGATTGATATAACATGGAAAAATTAGCGCTAATATAGAAAAAGTTAATTATATAATTTAAGTTACACGAATTTCCATTATATTATGCGAAATAATTACGAACGAGTTTAGTTAGTATTGTTGTTTCTACTCATAATATTAAAAGTATATATATATCATAATATCTAAAATAATCAGATTTAAATATTTAGGATTTAAAAATATAAGAATTTTAAAGCAAATTTTAAGTTAATTTTAAGGCAAAATAAAAAATAACGAAGGATCACATATGACTCTTCAGTCTTTCTTTTATCAAAAAACTTCATATTTTTATTCAAGATTTTAATAACTTAATAAAAAATAAATAAATATCAATTACTCACTATTTCGAAGCATCCAAATCCAGTACTAGATCGTAGACAGTTTCAACGAATCGCGTATAATATGGTTTAGATGAGTGCATCGATATCACCTGGTTTTAATCGTTGTTTTCCGCAGCTCGCGTATCGTCTGCAAGCAAAAAAGGTTTATCTTGTTTGAAAGACTTTTGTCTAACAGTTTGTCCGAGTGACAGGCAAAAAGCTTGCTCGGTAATTTCGCGGTTATTCAGTCGCGTGTTTAAGCATTCGTTTCCTTATTAGGTTCCTTATTGCATCCCCATTGTCCTCGTCGTAACGTGCTCTCTCTCGTCTACCTATCTGTAGGTTTATTGCATACACATGCACGTTCTAAGCGCTTCCTGAATTAGTTATAAAGAATTCCCCCGACCCTTCTTCCTTTGACCGTATTACACAAAATCGATGTGCAAGAAGGTCTGAATATCGTGACGTAGCTTCTTTATAAACGTCATCACACACTCGCTATTTTAGACGTCATTACGTCAAAGAAGATGCAATACTTTCATTACGCTGATTACACCGGCTATTTTACACGTTAATGATTTATGACGTAGACGCAAGGCGACGTAATAAACGTTCCAAGTTTATTCCATTCAGGAGAGATTTTTAATGAAATCTCCTACGATGCTTCGCGTAACACAATAAAGGGTCCTCTACATAGAAGTCGTAGACGGTCGTGGAGTTCTAAGTCGTAGGAAACTGACCAATTCTAATCGAGTATTCTCTTTATATTTGATTGTAATTGGTTGGTTTTTTATGACTTAAAATTCCATGATCTGCTACAACTTCTATGTAGAGGACTCTTAATGCTTTAATAAATTTCAATACACAATAACACGCGTTTTTTTTTTGTTATATAATTGGGCATATAAGAAAAGAATCGTCATTGTACTTAGGGGGATCCTGTTAGAATCCCTATAAATCAATTGCCTACATGCACTTTTGCACACAAATAAAAATTTTAGAAACGGAGTTGTTTTTGATCACATGTATTATTGCCTAGAGATTTAAAAAAAAAAACATTTTTAAAAAGTACATTAATTGGCAATTTATCGACAAAGAATAAAATAGACTGTATATTTTTCAAAATTATTTTACCTAAAAAGTATAAAAATAAAAATATAATAATAAAAATATTATGTACATAATAATAAAAATATTAAATTGTATTATTTATATAAATTGTGTTATTAAACGAACAAAAAGTACTTTGTACAGAGAAATTTATTATCCAAGGAATATGCGAAATCCTTTTGTTTATATTAGGATAAAATATATTCATAAAATTGCTAATTAATGTTTATTTTCTGCAAATAAGGCTGTTTTATAAAAAAATATATTTTTACACTCACTGTATCTGATCTTCGATTATATAAATTTCTTTAGTATGCAATAATTATTCTCTATTCTTGAATATTGTATTTGCCATTGTGCGATTTACTTTATTGCGTTACGCAACTAATAAAGTCTATAAAGCCTAGTAATATCCCAATATGACACAAACGATAAATAACATCGAAAAGAAAGGCATCTACCTTTTTGGCATCGTCCAACGTTGTGGGAACATAGTGAGCATTGATCGCTTGCGCCATAGTACAGTAGTCGTGATACAAAATGTATTGATCCTTCAACCAACGCCTAATCGCGAAAACTCTCTCCCGAAATTGATCGTTCGGCTTCGATTCCAAGTCGTCTACATCTGGAAAAAAGACGTTCCATATTTTTAACGTGCGTGAATATAAAGTCGAAAATATATCTATATGCGGAATATATTTAAGAATATATTTTGAATACATTTGAATGCGTTTGTGCATAATGCCTTCATTTAAATGCAAAATGAATTTAATGCATTCGTCATACGACTTTACATCGCTATCGGTCTGTACGTTCTCATTGTTTCGATACAATGCGGATTCCTTCTATTCATTGCTAGAGTCGCAATTGTCGGCGCATTCGCCGCGGCACGACTCGCCACTTCGGGCGCGTTCATTAAAATGACATAAATCGCGAAATAAATCGAAAAGGAAAAACGTGCGAAATGTAAATGTAAGATCTTTAATTAAAGATAAACACACAGACAATATAATAATTTATTTATCGCTAAGAAATGAAATAGTCTTTTATTCAAACTAGAAAGTGAACGTTAATAATTGATATCATAAACATCGAGAAATATTTATAAAGATAGATTTACAAAAGATTTCTTTACTCTCTTAAATTATTTAATTTATTTATTACATAATTTTATAAAAGATCTGTATGAAGAAAAAAATATAAAAAAATAATTACAGTTGCATTACAGTTATATTAGTTACGTCATAGACACATTTTATAAAATGATAGACAATACATTGGTATTGGAACTATGATTCTTGTTTACTGATTCCATCTGACGGATAATTACTGACATTATAAAAGATATGAAGGACAGTCTATTCTAAGCGCCAATGAATATTTAAACGATATAAGTGACAAAAAACTTATGGGTTTTCTGATTGTTAGTATTGAAGGACATAAATATAAAGAAGAAATTGTAATAATTATAAAGCATAGTATAATTGTAATAATTATAAAATTATTTTTGTAATGTGCAATGTGTATGATTATATATATAAAATTTAACTGAGGAGAACCACATTAAAGATTAAAACGTTCGAAACTATTTGAAATTATTTCATCTTATGACTTTGGTTTATAATAATAGTGAATGACAAATAGCTTGGATCAAATAGTCCATTTTTTCTTGTATATATTTGAATATATTCAATAGAGCTCTTTATTAAATTATTAACTTCTTTGTTTAAATTTATAAATTACCGGGCTGCGTAAATTCTGCAATCTTCGGAAATTCTAAAGGCTTGAAATAGCTTTGAGTAAAACCCGATTCTAGTCTTAAGTTCTTCAATTTGTGTAGATATTTCTGGAGGTCTTCTCGTTCTTGCTGCAGTTGTAGTTCGACAATCCGCTTCCGAAGTCCGCGCATTTGTTTCCCGTCAAATCTCAAAGCTTTGTCTTCCTTACGACTTCCTGTGCTATTACGATTGCCGGCTGACTTCGAATTCGTTATTCTCGTTCCTTTCTTTCTTCTCTTAAAGTTATGTTCATGACTATTATGATTAGACTGAAAACGTTATTAGAGATGACGAAATGGCTTTTCTTGCCAAAATACATTATGTAATCATTACATAATGATTTTTTGGCATTGCAAATATATCGATTTGGCGTTGCAAATATATCGATTTCAACACTTGGACCTTCAACGAGGTATTTATGTATTATTATTCCCAAATTGAATCTATAGTATTTAACCTTTAGCGCCTATTATTTGAAAATAAGAGCATATTTTTAAAATGTTATAGCTTTTTTTTAAATAAAATTTGTATCATTCATCATTTTACGAGTATTATATTTCTTGTCTCAAAATATATGACACTATAGTGACTTTTTTGTCTTGTAAAAGTTAATCGCAAAATATATATATGATTTTAAAACAAAGACAATTAAACAAGAAGCATCCTATATTCGGTTAAACCAGATCTTGGTGCTTAAATATTTCTGTGCAAATTTATATACATATCTGCAAACTGCGCGCCAAAATCGTTTTCGGTTTGGAAATGCAATCATGAACAGAAATAAATCAGAATATTAATATCATTTATTAAATCTCTCGACAAGCAGTTTAATAATTTTTTTAAGCTATAAAGATGCTGATAAATATCCTTATAAAAATATTAATAATCTGATGTTAATAGAAAAACAATTTCGGAAAAAAAGTTGTTTAATCTACCATAAATTAAAAAAAAAGTATTTAGATAAAGAGAAAGATTTGATTAAAAAGATAGAGGCTATATTAGATCAATAAAAAAGTATTCCAACACTAATACTTACAATTTTATGTTTCTCCGAAGAGTGGCAACTTTCGTTCTCTTTTCTCATTTTTCTCATTTTCAATACATTCTGGATTTGAGACGCGCTTTTGTTTTCAAAGGAGCTTTTCGATGCTTTTGTCGCAGTTTTCGAATTTGTGTGTTTTTTAGCCAATGCGTCTTTGTGTGATCTTTTTTTCAGCACATATTCGACGTCCTGTTTTTTCAGAATCCGTTGATCCAAGTTTCCTTCTGAAATATCTTCTCTTCTCTCTTTGTTCTTCTCTAACGACAAATTAGATTTAGCCGACTCGAGCCAGTCCTCGTCGTTCGCCACCGGCAATCCGATGACATCTATCACCGCGTGTTCCCTCGCTCTGTTCGACGCTTCCTCACGCTCTTTCCGGTTGCTTTCTTGTCGGACAGTCATCCTCGAGGAGTTTTTCTTCTCATCTGTCTTCGTCACGTCGCCGGTCAACGAATCCGAGGAATCCAATGAGTTCTTATTGGAACTTACGGTTGAAAGATTCGTCAGACCGATTGCATTATCACCTTAAAATTATCGTCACAACGATAGAATTTTCCGATTTAAAAAAATCTTAAAATAAAAATTTATGTGTAGTTTAATGACTGTTAAAGATTACCTCTAATACGAAAAAAAATTATATTCTATGTGTGACGATTATATAACATATTGTTTCGAAATTTTATTCGTATTTACAAAAATATATTATAGAAATATTTTATTAATTCAACAAAATAATTAATAAATAGAGAAAAAGATGGGTTTCTATTTTATTTTTTTCAAATTTTTTATTTTTTAGTTATATTCAAGTCATTAATCGCAAACAATTTATTAATCTAAGTTTAATAAAAGCACTTGAAATAATCAGGACAACTCCATAAATTGGGAAAAATTGTTTAAACAAAAAGAAATATATTGAGATCTAAATGTGATGATAAAACAGCCACTTTTCCTATATTTTTACAGAATCTGATTTCTTCAGATCTATTTGGACTTTCCATGAAGTCTGTTCGCATCAATTACAATTAAAAATATCCTCAATATATATATTCCTTTTGTTTAATTAATCAATTTTCTGAAATTCTATTTCAAAATAGATCTCCTACTTATTGTTAGATATTTCGTTGGAGTAACTCCAATTCTAATGTAGTCGTCAATTATTTATAACATTTTATTTATTTTACCACTTGAAACGTTCTCCTCTCGAAATGACTCCTCTCGATGCTGATAACTTCTTCTCTGATTCTTCGAACGCGAACTGACGGATCGTGGCAATTTCAATGAACGTACACTCACGTTATCTGGATTCTCAATGATGCGCTCGAGGTCGCTGACGTGGTCTGATGGTCTCGGATCGATCTTGGTTGTACTTTTTGGCGTCAGATCGAACCCGTCTCTACAACCAAATAAAACATTTTGCAAAATCATTTTCACATTCATAAAGATTCGATCGTTTCGAAAATATCGACACTTTGCCACTTTACATTTGTGCTTGTGATAATAAATCATTGATAACGATCACGACGTTCGACCTTTTCTATCATTAATTGTAAGTTAAAGCACTATCCCTCAACTGTCTTATACAATACGTTTCGACCATCAATTATATTTACACACTTACACGCATTAATTATACTTTTATCTTCATTTTAATAGAAATAAAATTAAATTATTACAATCAGTAATAATAAACATTAATTGTTTCTTCATTACATTTATTATACAAATAATAACATTTATTTATGTAGGAACTATCTTTTAATTTAATTATACTCTGCACTAATAATATGAAAAAAGTTTCTATCGAATTGGTTGAAATTGTGATATTTTGTAGAAATCATGTACAAATCAAAAGTATTCTTAGGCAAAATATAAAAAATAGGTAAATTTGTTCTACTGCCATTTGAAAGTCGTTAAAACTTGCAGTAAATAAATATTTACTTAATAAAAAAATTAATTAAATCAAATTAATGT
>NW_017305485.1:3822101-3836918 GCF_001594115.1 Trachymyrmex septentrionalis
TTCTTCCTCGTCCGTAATGACATTTCTCTCTATCTACCTATCTATATATATATATATATATATCTTTTTTTAAATATAAAATAATTTATAATAATAGTGTATTGAATTACCTGTACTCCTCAATACTGTCCTGATAAGATCTATATTCCGCAATGTCCATTTTTTTCGTCCCAGATCCCACTCCATTAATTTGCATCTTTTTCTTTCCATTAATCATTTCCTCGCGCTGCGATCGAATGCTCGAGCTGGAAATGTCCTCGAAGGTATCGTTTGCATATCCGTTTTCAGCTAAACTTTTCGAACTATTGAAAACCGTCACGGAAGCGTTTTTGTCTGTTACATGCTTAGAACTGTCGGAAACGTCGATGGAGTCTTCAATTTTAGTCACAAAGCTTTCTTCAACGTGGGAAAGTTCCGAAATAATTTCACTGCCGTTCTCCATCGTACCGATCGACTCCTCGACAACGCTATCATCACGTAGAAATTCCGAATCCTTAAGATTATCTTGACCTCTCTTAGAATTTATCTTTTTCGACGTTTCTGTCATCGTTTTGACATCAATAAAATGCTTTTTTTGGTTGAGACGTATCCTGGAAGTCTCGTTCGATTTTCCAGACAATCTTAGTCGCTTCGAAATTGAATTATCAGATGACGCTTTCCCTCTCGAGATTTCGGATGATTTACTAAACTCTTTTCCTCCCTCGGACTTCACAGTGATTTTTGTTCTCTCCAAACGTCCGGAAGATCGTCCGCTGGCCGTGAAAGAGTTTCGCCGCGATGTTTTCGAGCGCGAGAGTGATTTTGACGGAATTACCGAGTCATCGAGCACGCTTTCAATCAAACTGCTCTCTTGAATCGTCATTGGGTCCGAGATAAGACTTTCTTGCTTTCTTGCGGAACGCGACGATTTATCATCTGGTGACGCATCTTCAAGATCGATCTCGGCGGCTTCTTCGGGAAGTTTTGCGCTCACTTTGTCTGGTGTCGATATTTCATTTTTCGACGAAAGTTTCGCTTCCTCCGCGTGTCCTTCAAATCGAGTATCCGGCATTTTTATATCGAGCTTGAGCTTTGTGATTTTCCTTGGTGATTCCTTTGAACTGTCCAAAGGAACCATTGAAACGCTGCTTATCGAGCTGTCCATATCCTGGAATTACAAAATAAATTAATGTTGTAATATTCTTAATTTCTCAAAAAGAATTTAACTTCTGCAGAACGACTAACACTAATATTATCTCAATATTATAATTTCCTACTTAACAGTGTAACCCAATGAGAAATGACAATGGAACGATGTCAAATCAATTTAATATCCATTGTCATTTCCTACTGGGAACTGTTATGTACAATATGTATTGTATCACATTTGTTGAGTGGGAAATTATATTGGGCACGTTCGAAACGGCAATCCAACCAATCATGTTTAATTACTTGGTGAATAGAGATATTTGTTTGGTGAATAGGCTAGCCGCTTTGTCGACTTGAACGCATCCATTGACTTACCCATTTCTACCAATAATGTAGATTAACTTTAATCTCGGTTCAACTTACTTTTCGTCTTTGTCTAGTTCTAAAGTTTAGAAAAAGACGAAGAGTAAGTTGAACCGAGATTAAAGTTAATCTACATTGGTGAAAGTGTACATTAATAAGCGCGTTCAAGTCAACAAAGCGGCTAGCCTACTCATCAAACAAATAAATATAATTGTTCTTTATAGATCCAACCAATCACATTCAATCGCTCGGCGAGCAGTCTAACTGCTTTATCTTGACGCTTGCATACGTACAATGTTAGGGTATATCCATACAAACTTGCATAGCCGCATAAACGTATGCATAAAGAAAATTATCCAATCGCATTTCTCTTATAAAGACGCACGTAAAATGTGATTGAATAATTTTATTTCGTTATGCATACGTTTATGCGGTTATGCAAATTTGTGTGGATATATCCTTACTGTTAGTTAATTTGTGTGCTGCAAGCTGTAATCACAATAGAAAATTTCCTGCTGGAAAGAAAAGAAAGAAAGATGAACTAGTTCAAGCAAAAGTTCAGCTAAACAGAACAGCCTAATATCTAAAATAGAATTATAAATGATGAATGTATTATACACACAAAAATAAAAATACGAGGGTCGTTCGAGAAGTTTTGAGCCTCAACATGAAGATGGCATTATTCGTCAAAATCATTCTGGTACTACAATTGTATGTGTTTTGCAAGATACCTGTGAAAATTGCAGCCATTCAGCAGCATTTTCATGTTGAAGCTCAAAACTTTTCAAACGACCCTCTTGTATATATCACATTTTATAAAAATAAAGAATAAATTGAAAGAATCGCAGTATTATTAGTAATTTTAATTCACACAAATTTCAAATTTGAGAACAAACCTAAGCAGAACAAGTCATTATGATATTAAAATGATGTTAAAATGACTCTAAAATAATCATTAAAAGTCATTTTTCAGTCATTTCCGATTTATTTGAATGTCGTTTTGACGTTATTATGACTTGTTGTTCTGCTGTTGGGAATTATAATTTTAATATTAATTTTTAACATTAGAAAATTTCTTTTTATGAATTTCTATCGGCTCCTCCTTTTTTTTGTTTCCTGAATATTTACCTCTTTCCATTTCTGCTCCTTGCTTTTTATCTTGTATTTCTCCTCGATCTCTTTCAGACGCGCCAGCGCGGCGTTTGCTTTTGAGAAGAGCATTTCTTTCTCTCTTTTTTTTTAGATCCGATTGTTCTAAATTTATTTAAAAATTCTGTGCTCGACTTTATGTATGTGCACCACTTGTAAATTTCAATTATCCACAAAGTAATGAAAGACGAGTATCTTGATTTTGAAGTGAGTCACGGTAACTTATTCTATTCGTTCTCGCCATGACAAGTTTGCTTTCTCGTTGTCATGGAAACGATGTGGGACATCACAAGAAATCGATGGCCATCGAGAGTCATTAGAAGAGACTCATTGAATGTAAAATGTATAGTATTTACAGGTAACTTTATCGCGCTTGGGAAATATAAATGAAATTTTGATAACAATCATTTAATTATATTTTTATAATTTAAATATTTATGAATAAGAAAATAGCATGGCAGTTTAAAATATTCTGTTGATTCTTTTGTCAATATAACTCTTTTATCAATATATAAGTAATATTATTCGCGTGTTATATTAATTATATTGTTTACACTAAAACTTAGATAATTCTAATTTGTGATTACAACTAATTGAATGCAAGTTCCTTCCCAAGCAGAACAACCACAATTATGATATTAAAATAATGTCAAAATGACCTCAAAATGACCATTAAAAATCATTTTTCAATCATTTCCGATTCATTTTAATATCATTTTGATGTTATCGTGACTTGTTGTTCTGCTTGAGTTTTCATTCTGACAAATATAAAATTCAATTGACTTTTGCACAAGTTGAGAATAATAAAATATATCATTAAATTAATTATAATTAATGAAATCAATAATTGATCATAATCAATTATTCTTCTTAATTAATAATTTATAAATAAAATCATTAATCCGAGTACAAAATACTTACATTAACTTTGACTCAGAATACACTTGTGTGAAACTCGAAAGCAAAAAACCTATCAAGAATTAAGAAAGAAAGAAAACTGTGAGATTTACTTTTTTCAAAAGAAATTACGAAGTTCTTTCAAAAATCGCGCGCATTTTACCGCCAATCTGCGGCTTCCGTTATATCGGGCGATTCCGTCTAAATTCGGCTGTTCCCGCTTTCCGCGTACTGCCGTATCGACGATAGATAAGCGGCCGCGATAAATCGCGTGACGCAAAGGTTGCGCGTGGTGCGGCGTGGTGAACGGCGCCGGCGACTGCCACGGCGCGGCGCACCGCTGGTTAAGCGTGGTCGGTGCTGATTGGCTGCCGCGTCATCCGCCAATCGGCGCCCTCCATCTGTCTACCTCGACGGCCGTAAACTCGCCAACCACGTCCGCGGAGCGAGCATTATCGGCCAGTTCGTCGTGGTGGCAGGTGCTTTTTTTCGTCGTCGATCATCTCGGACTCACGTCGTTCTGTCGGCGTCCGAAAATGCGAGCCTCCTGCGCGTTCGTCGTACTCTTGGCAATTGCCGTGGCCACGGCGGAGGTGTATCTCGACGAGAAGTTCAACGATGGTGAGTAAAAAATCAATTAAATTTGTCGATCACAAAGACTATCCGGCCCGGCTCGGCGGCGAACAACCGTTTGGGTGGTGGTGGTGATGGTGATGGTGGGCTTCTCCCTTTGCCACGAAGACCATCGTTGCCAATCTCGCGGATCGTCGCGAAGAACCACACCCTCGATTATTCGCCGTCACGCGTGTTTCCCATTGGGAGAATAACACCGCGAAGAAACGACGACGAAAACGTCGTCTTCGTGGGCGAAAGGATGTGAGCACGGGTACGGCGATCTCTCTTTGATAACCGCACGCCCTGCTGCGCTCGGGTGGCCCGTTCCATCTCGCCGGCCGACGTCGCCGTATCTTCCGCGGGAGATCGTCAGTTAACACGACGGGAAATTGTTAAGAACCGTATCGTGACACATCGTGTTTCCGCATTTCAAGCCGTATCGGCCATATGTGCCTCTCGGCAAGGATGGGAGAGGGAGAGAAATGGAAAAAGAAAGAGTGGAAGGACGAGAGAGGAGCATCGTGAAAGATCGAGTGAGCGACACGCAGACGGAACATCGGAAGTCGCTTCTCATGGCAGTCGCAGCCGCGCGGCATCTTGCGATTTGCCCGCCGCCGCCGCCGCGCTGTCGCACGGCCGACATGACGCCGCACAGATCGATCCGTCGATCTGTAACGTAAGCTCGAGACTCCGGCGATGCTCCGCGCGATGATCTGAGGCGAGAACTCCGACGTGGCCGGAGTAAACGGCCTCCACACAGGTCCGTTTGCGTCATCACGTATAACTCTCGACGCTCTTTCCTGTGCGCCTCCATTCCGTTTTCTTCTCTGTCTCTCTCGTGCGGAATCCACCGCGCCTGTGGTTGTCTCGCTTCGAGTATAGAGTGTACTCGACGAACGGATCTTGTCGTCGGATGTTATCCCGTTAAATACAGGATTTTAAGCGAGCATCAGCGTCCCTCCTACCGCTCCTTCAAGCTCGTATCATTTTTAAAGTATGCAAAGTATAAAAAGATACGATGGACCTTCAGTCTCTTTTTTTGTAGCTCGATTTCTTTTTTTTTTTTTTTTTGCGTGTCGAGTGGACGTGGAGGTAGTCGGGACTGGATGGAAGAAAAGAATTGCAAGGGAAACAGATCTCTTATGTTTGTCGATGACAATGGAAGGGCGATAATTAGACTTCATTCCTCCTTGTTTCTTGCATATTGAATTATCATTGAAATTAAGTATGCCGACGAGGAAGTATTGTATTATCTTTTTGCCTCTCGATGGCCGTTACCTTCTTAATATTTTTAACCGGTTCTCTTCCCCCCCTCCTTGTTCATCCTTCCTGTTCGGGAACGCGATATAAGTTATCTGTAATCACGTTGCTGTTTAATATTTATTGCTTCTCTGATAAATTGAGATTCTAGGAAATACATAATTTTTTTGTTTTTAAGTGAAAATCGAAAAATATAGCTTGTAAATATATTACAATTTTTTCAATAAATTTTTTTAAATGGGTTTTTATTTCTCTCATTACTGATTTTCAAATCTCAAATTTAATACGTGATTAAGTAAATTTATTCAAATGAATAAAACAAAGTAAATTAAAATACATAAGTTTCAATGTACATAATATATATATTTTATGTATTTTAAATGAATTGGATATTTATAGTTAATAAAATATTCATTAAAAATCGTTATATATAAATTTACAAAGAGATTGTCAATATTTCAGATTCCTGGGAAAAGAATTGGGTTTATTCCGAGCATCCTGGTAAGGAATTCGGAAAATTTGTTTTAAGCTATGGAAAGTTCTGGAACGATCAAGAAAATGATAAAGGTATTTAAAAGGAATACAGATAATTTATTTTGAAATATAAAATTTACTTATATAACGAGTCCATTTTGACAAATTATTTTCAGGTATCCAGACGTCGCAAGACGCAAGGTTTTACGCTCTCAGTAAGAAATTTACTCCATTTAGTAATAAGGATAAAACCCTTGTTATTCAATTTACTGTAAAGCATGAACAGAACATTGACTGCGGAGGTGGATATGTTAAAGTATTTGACTGTTCTCTCGATCAGAAAGATATGCATGGTGAAAGTCCTTATCAGATTATGTTTGGTAAGTTTTCTTATCTCAGAATATATTATTGATAGCAAATAATAAATTAGCCCGAGCCTAAGAGTCACTGGTCATACCAGTGTATGATAAGTGCTATAGGAACTCGGAGAGAAATACTCTTTCATTATGCCCTGTAATAAGTACAATACATATTACAGGTACCAGAAAAGATACATTCATTAAAGAAGCTAATTAGCTTAGATAAAGTTCGTCAAATTATCTTGCTTGTTTTGTGTAAAAGTGACTTCATATCATCAATTTAGAAATTATAACATGCAAAATGATTACATAAAATTTAAATATATATAATATATATTTATTTTTTATTATTTATCGATTTCAACTCAATGATATCCTTATTTCTATGTAGGACCGGATATCTGTGGACCTGGAACCAAAAAGGTTCATGTCATCTTTAGCTACAAAGGAAAGAATCTTCTAATCAACAAAGATATCCGTTGCAAAGATGACATTTACACGCATTTGTACACTCTGATTGTCAAACCTGATAACACCTACCAGGTAAATATGCGCTATGTTCATGTAAAATTATAACCATTGTAAGCTATATAGAAAAATTTAAGATGTAAGTAGTAAGGAAATCAACATGTTGAATTTGTTACTGCTTACGTTATAACGGTCTCTGCTGTGATTAGTCACTTCGCTTCCTGCTTACGTTTTACTGTTTAAATTTTTTTTATATCATAGCCTTAAATATTATCGAGCCTAGAGTCACATGTTCTCACTGATTGCCGTGGAGAATAGGTGCTACAGGATCTCGTAGAACGAAGATTATCTTGCTTGTTAATGTATAGAGGAGGTACCACTCGCTATACGCATCCAGCAAAGATCAACACATCAATAATATAATTAAATGAAAGTTTATCTGATTTGATGACTCTTCAACAAAATTATTTTTCAGGTACTTATTGATAACGAAGAAGTTGAATCTGGCGAATTAGAGGCAGATTGGAGCTTCCTTCCTCCGAAAAAGATTAAGGATCCATCTCAAACCAAGCCCGCTGACTGGGACGACAAACCCAGCATCGACGATCCCAATGATAAGAAGCCTGAAGATTGGGACAAGCCCGAGCACATTCCTGATCCTGAAGCAACTAAACCCGAAGATTGGGATGATGAAATGGACGGCGAATGGGAAGCGCCCATGATCGACAATCCCGATTATAAGGTTTGTATGCTGAAATTGATATGCATTCAGAGGTTTATCGGGTATTTTCCTTATCTGTCATTATTCTTAAAATTTATATAATTTTTCAGGGTGAATGGAAACCAAAACAAATCGACAATCCAAACTACAAGGGACCGTGGATCCATCCTGAGATTGATAATCCCGAATACACGTCCGACCCTGAATTGTACAAACGCGATGAGATCTGCGCTATTGGTTTTGATCTATGGCAAGTTAAATCTGGTACCATTTTCGATAACGTTTTGATCACCGACGACCCGGAAGTCGCGCGCAAATTTGGAGAAGATGTCTGGAAACTCACTTTGGTAAGTACTTATTCATTATTATTAGCTGTTGCTTTTTATTTATTTGTTCAATTATTGATATGTATAATATGATCAACTCATCATAGATCTCTAAATTTTTAACAATAAATGAATTAGAAAATATTTTATCCTGTAAATCGTAGGAAGGTGAGAAGAAGATGAAAGAATCGCAGGACGAGGAGGAAAGGAAACGGCGAGATTTAGAAGCCAAGGAAAACGAAGATAACAAGGATGATGAGGACGATGAAGATGAGGAAGAGCACACTCACTCGGATAATGATGTAAGTATAACGATGCACCTGAATTTACGTTCTATTTTCAGATTTTACGATTAAACTTGCGCATGATGTTCATATTTTCTCTGATTTCTACTGACGAGAAAAAATTGGAATTCCTCGTTTCTGAGTTTAAACATTCCAATAGATTCTTTCGATTTTGTATGATCAATGATGTTAACTGCTTTGTTTCTTGTTTATTTACAGGCGCATGACGAATTGTAAATAAATGTGTCGCGTGTGGACGCAAACAGACTGTATTCCAGGAGCTACGTGGTCGCGACACGCACTAAATTTTCCCACAGGCACAAAATTGTAATCTAAAAACACACAATAGCAAAAGAGCAGGATAATACTCTTGTTACGTCGCCCGTCGTATTGTCCACAAGAACATCACATTGAATTCTGTTTTAAGCTTTTAAACCAAAAATCTCGCCCGGTTTTGCTAGTGTTTTTGGCCTTGGTATCATAGCGCCTAAAACATTTTTAGCCGCTCAAAAAACTTTGTATTCGAGTGAATTTATTGTCTTGAAATATTACACGCTTAGCTCAAGTGATCTACATTTCTGCAAAGTGTGTGCTGGAATACGGAAAGAACAGATATTAGAAAATAGAAGATACAAAAGGAGAAGTGTAGAGAAGAAAGAAACAAGAGAGTCGTCTAGCCCGTGTCCACCATCGGCGCAGCTCCACAAAAGACTCTAAGTTGTTCCGTTTTTGTTTGTCAAGTGTTTTTATATACATTAAAAGGTAATTGAGATGTAATTTAAATAACACGATGCTATATTATATATAATATATACATTATTTCAATTTCCGTACAATGTACGCGTAATTCAGAGGAAAAGAAAATCGCTCCAATTATTAAAAAAAAAGGCAAAACGTAAGAATGATAGATGTGTGCAAATGTGACTGAGTGATTACAATTGGTATGATTATGTATCAGAGGCAATCCAATAATCATGTAATAAAATAAATAAGACTTTTCTAGATGTGCTCAGGCGTTTATTTTCGTGAGGTCTCAAGCGCTCACCTCGATTGAACGCGAAACCCAGTCCTGTTGCTGATCCATTTTCATCATTTGTAGTAATGTGTACGAATCGATTGTGCAAATTGCTTCCAATTACCATTGTATATGTACAGATATGCATATATACGCTATTTTATTGTATCATGTTCGAGTATAATTAATCTTGTAATTCCATTTTTATATCGGAAAATAAACTGACATCATTTTTCTCCGAAATGACTATGTCGTCACTTATGAATTACTTTTTTCTTTTTTGGTATAGCGTGACTTAACAGAATAGATTTATCTTGCGGATTGACGAGCTAATAAAGGGAGATCTGCGATGATATAGTAGATTCATCATTCACACGTTGACATACTTATTGAGCGAATAAAAAAAAGATTTATATTATAAATAAAAAAAAGATTATATAAAGTATGATCGACGTCGAAATGTGTTGTGTGGTTGAGATATTATTTTTTAATATAATTCTCTGAATACGTGCGATATTCGAGTTTATTTTATGAGAACAGCTAGAAAACAAATCATTTTCAACGTCGACTGTACGTACAAATATTTATCTTGCATGATATCTATCTACCTATCTAACTTCAGTCTGCTTCGTACCATCTTAGCGTGGAAATCACAATTAATTAGCGTGTCTTCTCGGCTTTTTCCATATATAAATAATTTTATAAAGAAAAAAAATTTATACACATTGCGTCGAAAGCCAGTCAAGACCTTGCAACGTACCACTAGCATTGGTAACTAACGACGAGCCTTGAATATGCCATATTCTCGCACAACAAAGTTTATGCAAGCCAAGTATATCGACTAATTCCTCCACACTCGCACAGCCAGAAACGTCCTGTAAAAATATGAATTTGCTTGGAACTTACGCAATATCTTGTAAAGTAAATGAATTAGTTAGTGGGCAATTATTAGACAAAGTGATAAAAATTTTTAAATATTAAATTTTTAATGATATGTAAATACATTCGTTGTTTATAAAAATTTAGTAGGACGAATTTATTTAGAGTGGTATCATTAGAAGCTCAATATTTAAAACTTCTGTTATTTATTTTGCCCAATAATATAATTAATTTATCTTATATAAACATTTTAAAGATAGGAACGTTACATTTACCTGTTTATTAGCATATATTAAAAGTAGAGCATCCTTCAGTTCTCGTTCATAAAGTATTTTTGATAATTCCTTTCGTGCTTCTTCGAAGCGAGATCTATCGCTAGCGTCAACCACGAAAATAACAGCTTGCGTGTTATGATAGTAATGCTTCCACAATGGTCGAAACTTTTGATGACCGCTAACATCCCAGAGAGTAAATACGAGATTCATGTACTCCAAACTTTCAACGTTGAAGCCGATAGTGGGAATCGGTGGATTTGGCAGCGTGACGCCTCGCATAGCAGATAAAATACTTGTCTTTCCCGCACCATCCAGTCCAAGGATTACTACGCGCATATCGATCTTTGTTCCAATATGTATTCTGTTATCCTGTTATAAAATAAAGTGAAAACAAATGTGTATTAACTATATTAAAAAGATAAACATTAAACAAAATCATCTAATATTACTGTGAAAAATGTAAAAAAGCCCATCAAAGCTTACATCAGTTATTCGGATGCACAAAAATTCTTTATTTTTTGTGTCAATGTAACAAAACAAATACAATATACGTTTTAACCCTTCAATTCGGATCCTTATCAATATAAAATATAAATCGAAATTATATTTATGTAAATTTTATATTATTATCGTATAATGTAATAATTTTGATAATCATTGGGCTATTCATTACATAGCTAATTTGGCATTTGGATAAAGAAGAACTAATTGTCGGGAATTACCATTGGAATTTGCGTTAATTATATAATTTCGATTTATATTTTATGTTGATAAGGCTCCGAATTGAAGGGTTGAAACGTATATTTTATTTGTTTTGTTACATTCATGCGAAAAATAAAGAATTTTTGTGCATCCGAATAACTGATGTAGACTCTGATGAGCTTTTTTACATTTTTCACTGATAGATTCTTACGAGCCTCATTATATATATTTGTTTAATATTACTGATTATTTCCATTAGAAAAAATTAAAGTATTTAAAATGTTTAGAAAAACAAAGATTAATATATAAGTTTATTATAATTGCTTTATAATATCGCTCTAAGCTAGTTACTCAAAATTAATCCTACAATTGAAAGATAAATTAAGATATTATATAATTAATCCTATATATTTATAATGAAAATTATCTACGAACCCTGCTAAATATAATGGGAATGGAGGATTCAGGACTGAGAAAATCCGGTCCTAATTGCGCATAATGTTGCTGCTGTTGCTCCAACGTCGCCAGCACTTCCTTGACTTTTTCCGAGCTGCTCAGCAACTTCCAGTCTTCGGAATCGAGTATGCTTTCGCATTGGATACATACACCGGCCACTTGCGATCTCGTAGACGTGAGATCTTTCTGTTGTTGCCTCAGTGCGCAAAGTCTACCGCGAGTCTCTGTTTCGATGTACGCCATCGCTGTTTTCTCTTGTTCGGTCAAAACAGCACGTAATTCCTCGAAATGATATCGCACTCTCCTCCTCGCGTCTTCGATCGCCCAGCCTTCCAATTCTTCAATTACTATTTCTAAAAATATAAAAACATAAATTGAGAATAAATGAAACGATACAAATTAGAAATACAAATTAGAGAAACGTTTAAAAATATTGATTCTTGTTAAACAATTTTTACAAAAATTATTTTTTTCACGTTCTTTTTTTTAGTTGCTAACATTAGGTACAATTTTAAAAGAAAAAGATAAAGATAAATACCTATTTTATGTGCGGTATCTCTCATGCTTTCCATAAACTGCGTCATCTTCTGCAATGCCGCGATAATGGACTTCTTAATGTTTTCGGCTTCTTCCTCGATCAATACTGGCTATAATTTAAATTTAAAATATAGGTAAGATATTGAAATATCGGCATATAAAGAAGAAAATTACAGATGATGCTTTTAAGATTTCCATGGATTTTTTCTATATAGGAGCTGCATTTTATGAATTATCTCAGTGTCTAGATGCATTATTAGAATACTAAGATATATAGAGAGACTGCTTCTCATCTTGATCAAGTAAACTACAATGTTCACAAAACATTCTAATAATTGGCATTCTAATAATAAATCTAAACACAGAGATAATCTATACAGCTTCTGTATAATTACAGACGATACTACCTTGTGCGTACTATGTTTGCCATATTCTTTGCATAGGTAGCACATCAAGGAATTGTGACAGCCTTCCTGAGTACAAGTGAATTCGGCCACATCCGCTGTGTGTATTGGGCAGCGAGGCTTCTCGCGTGGCTTCTCTGACAGTGGTACGCGCCTGTGTTTGCCCAGGGTCTTGGCTGAATGTGTGATAGTGTCGCAAGCCTCACAGAGATGTGTGGCACAGACAGTACAGTAAAGAACTGCAGTATGTGCTTCATCCTCGTCGCACGATAGATTCGACTGAAGCCTCTCATGCTCCAACACCAGCGTTTTCTGACTGTTGGATTGCTCTAGTCGTTCAAGCAGCTCGATAAGCGCAAAGTTCTTCTTCAGACTGTAGATGCTGTTCTCGTGAATGGCGGTAGGTTGTCGATCAAAGGGACACAGCAGAAACTGCTGCTCCGACATGCAAGTCCTCAACCGCAGTAAGCACGAGTGACACACTGTGTGTCCACAGTGCAACAAACGTGGCACCTTTACACCGTCCACTGTGAAAACCTCCTCGCAAACTCGACATTCCAGAACCTATCAATATTTAAAATATAATCTTATAAACTTTTGTAATCAAATAAAATATTTAACTAAATCCCTACAATACATATAATTATTATGTTTGTAAATTACAGTGATTCTGAATGACTGTGATCAAATTCCAATTAATTCAATGGATTAATTAAATCATAAAAATAGTCACAGCAAAATTTCTAATAATATAGTTTATTTCAAATTTTCGTAATTATCCAATTAATATGAAAATTAATAATTCTATATCTATCTTAACAAACTACGGGTATCACTCATCAATCGGAGTTTGGTCCAAGTCACTTAATGCATTGTTTTCAAATTTGTGTCTCACATTTGATTTAGGCGCAGTTTTTAGCGAATGCTTCGTGTATTTACTCAGTCGATCCGCGTTCTCATCCATTGCGGAGATCAGTGGAGAATCTGACTGATTTTTCGTTCGTCCGTTCCTCGTCCAAGAAACCCAACTACAGTTTACGCGACAAAGGTTAACAGTAAAATCAGCTCTGGGCGTGAAAGTGCTTAAATTAATTTAAACTTGTTTAAATCATTAAACCAGGGTGAGATCGCGAAATGAGCGTAGCGACGCCGTATCTGTGCGCACGACATTGATGCGAGATGTTTTGCATTCTAATCTAAAATCCAACTTATTTACGGAAATCTTCCTTCGCTAAATCCACCTGTTTTGTCCCTCGTCTCTTTGAGATGTTTCTAGGGAATTTCTGTGGAAAACTGCCATTTAAATTTAGGTCGCCTGCCTCTTTCATGAAAAGCAATCCTCGGATGCTATATTTGTACGTTTTTGTTGCTTAGATTATTATTATTATTATTATTATTATTATTATTATTATTATTATTATTATTATTATTAGCTAACTTACTAAGAACGGCACCTTTTTAAAATAGTTTTGAAGCACATTGATAACGTAATTAATGAAAATTTGCCCTAAAATTCGCTAAGAACAAAAATATGTCCCAAACTAATTAAAAAAGTCTTGTTTTTAACAAGAGTTAGCTAATAATAATTTATCCCTAGAAAATAGAGTTTCCAATTGGTTCTCAACATTTTTCTGAATGGGAGTCAACTGGGATTACGCTTATAATTGAAAATCCGAAACAATTTTCAAATATTTATATGAAAATACGTAGAGAAATAAAAAAAGGAGAGCTTCAGAGATTAATATTTGTATGTAATTTCAATAATGCAAGGATTTTATAAATATCTATATAGCTCTTACGTTACAAATTACAAATCTGCTTAGGTTAATTTCCAAATAGAAATGACAACATGGACAGTGTCAAAGATTCAAAATTCAAACATGCGATGAAAGATGAAGAATCGTGCATCAAAGTTGAATTGAAGTCTGACACCACACGACCCAGTCATCAGGAATTAGTGAAACTAACCAAGGCAACTATAGACAGTCTTGTTGAGCATGAACCGTTACTCTCCGGATTACCTTCCGATGTCACGATAGAAGAACTTAAATCGCAGATCGCAGTTGCGCAAGGACAAGCCATAACTTTATTCTTAAATCGCGGAGAATTGCCAAAGCTCGCGGTGGTGGTAACAATTTGTTATTCGTACATGTTTCGTAATACAAACTTAAATTAATTATTGTTTTTATCGCTTCACTAACATACTCTTCGCTTCATTTCAGGTACCTCCACATAACACAACAGTGCTTGATTTGAAAAAGGCCATTAAAAGATACACAAATTTGTCTTTGAAGAGAGAGAACGTCAAGAAGAAGATAAGTTGGAAACACGTCTGGAAGAAATATCATCTTTGCTTTGGAGATATTAGACTTTCTAATGATAACGAAAATATTAAAGCTTATGGTATTACTAATAAGGTGGAATTACATTTTATAAAGAGACATAGGGAAAAGAATAAATTGATAAAAAGTTAGCAGTGTTTCTATATAAATTATTATTTATATT
>NW_017305485.1:3837018-3846942 GCF_001594115.1 Trachymyrmex septentrionalis
TTTATATTATTTATATTATAGAATTCCACTTGACATTTGTGTAATGGTGAATTAGGCCACTGCATTACACTGGATCAGTATATAAAGACTGTTTTAAAGTAATATAAATAATATGCATTACACCATTTAAAAGTACTTACTCATCTCGATTTTTTATGTACCTTGTTTTATATGTCTAAATTCTAATTTTACTATTTTCTCTTTATACAGAGATATCTATATATAGTACAAAATTCAGAACCAAATCAAATATTATTATTAAGTCTAACATCTAGAAAATTGGAAAAGAAGATTGAAATGTATTCACTCTTCTTTATTTAATTAAAGAAGACAAAGTGAGTAAATACTTTTAAGTGATAGTGTAATAGTAAGTAATCTAAATGCAGCATAATCTAACCAATTTTAACAATGAAATGATACATGTAAATTTCAATAAACAATAGGTAATTGTTCAAAATATTTATAAACCTTTATTTAACTTTTATTTATTTAACTTTGCTAATTTCATGTACAGCAGCTTTTAGTACAACAATTTAGTAATCCAAGTGACTGAATTCGCTATTTATAGTTCCTTAAGATTGTACAAAAAATAATTAAATAAATACTGTATAAATAAAGATAAATATCTTTCCTTTTAGTTACAAGCTGCATTATGATTCTAATCTTTTATTCGATATTAGTCTTTCAATTTTTCTCCAGGCATAAGAATTTCACAAGTCAATCCTGGTGTGCAATCCTCCAACATGAAGCAACTTAGCTCAAAAGCAACAGACTTATTATGATTCGTTACAATCAATTTCTTCAAATTCATCATTCTGTACAGAGATTCCAGACCTCTTTCAGTGATCTTCTCGCAGCCGGAGATGTCCAGATATTCCAGTTTAGGAAACTCGGCCGAGATCTTGTCCAAGCCCCAGTCGTCGATGTTCTTACAGTCCTTGAGACTGAGCCACTTGAGCTTCGTGAGACCGCATAAGTTACTTAGACCTTCGTAATACAGATCAAATCCATTGACGTCCACCGCCTCAAGCATGTAGCGTGGATCGTATTTGCCAGGTAACTCGTATGAACCCTTCTTATTCTGTTCTGTCCAGTAAGTGTTGCCCTTGAATCTGATCCGGCCGCCACGATGAATGATAAAATGAGCGGTAGCCAGATCGGGGCCTAATATCTCGTGCCTCATCGGATGGAACGACTGACATAATTTGATATATTGAACCTTATTATACTTTAACCACCTTAAGATATTACCAAAGGCTAAGTCGGTCTCTTTGAGAGCGGCCGTGGGAAACCAGAAGAACCTCTTGGGTTTCTCCGGATCATCTCCGATTTTGGGCATCACCGACATCACCTCATTTTCTCGCCACTCGTGCTGTCGTTGCTCATGCTCTACACCGTAACTACGTGCTATCTGAGCGAGTGCATCATCCGGGAAGCACGAATGCTTGCACAGTTGTTTACCGCGTGCGAATGCCAGTCGCCTCGCTAGCATTATCAGTTAAAGTGTAAATTAATTCAGAGTAAACTTTCGGTCTGAAAACAATGCATGCGTGCTGTATTCTAACCTAATCTGACTTGATCCAGTTGTGATTGACCAAGAAGCTGATTCTGAGATGGTTCACCTATAGTTGATGCATGACAGAATTTTCGAATACTTAGGACATGTTAAAGATTACATTAATTAAAAAGTTTTTTCCCTCGTGAAAATTTTCTCAGAAAAATTTTTTATGTAATTTTTCAAAATTTTTGTACATTTCAAAATTTTTCAGAATTTCTAAATAATTTTATAACTTTATAGAAAGTTTATCACTTTCTTTTACAAATTCATAAATTGGAACATTTTGCAAAAATATCGAAAAAATTCACGATTTTTCTAAAATTCTTTATATATTTCAATTTTGAAATATCATAAAATTTTCAAGATTGTTTATTTTATAATTTCTATAGTGGAAGCTTATAAAATCTGAAAGAATTAAAAATATTTTTTCAAAAATTATAGAATAAAATCTCTTAGAATATTTCTGAATTTGCATAAATAAAAAATTCTAAAAAAAGGTATAAAAAAGATATAGATTCTCACTATTTCTGAATTGTTCCAATTCGTATAAAAATTATAAAAATTTTCACCAGAGTTATGCTGCAAATCTGATAGATGCATCTGATATTCTCAAAGAAATAATGTATCAATGTATTGTCAATTTTTTAAATAACTGTGTGTATTATATACAAAAGTATACTCCTATTTGACAATATTATCATTATGAATATTATGACATAACTAGAATGACATGAATATTATTAAATAAAACATGTTAAAAAATTCATTAAGAAGTATTAATTCTTTTATGATGCAAATCTAACAAATGCATCTTCAAATAAATAATGTCAATTTTATTTTTTATAACTGTATATTATCTGCTTGCATACAAACGTATATTCCTATTTTGTACATAAATTTTGAGACTTTAGGAGTGTCTCAGTTTACAATTTAAATAGATTTATGTTTTATTACATCGTTGCAGAAAGCTAAAAGCAAGAGATTGCACTTTTACCGTAATGTCAGAATCAACTTACTTAAGAATCGACAGGAGTGACGGATCAACTCCGAATTTATTCGTTTAATTTTATTTACAGCATCATGTTTTGTCTCTAAGCAGAAATATTTTACAATTGTGTTCTTAAAAATATTATTGAGTCGAATTTTGTAACTTGAGCCTCAAAATATTATAATAAAAACTTTTCGTTAATATTTTATGTCTTAATAAATTACTTGTCCGTGTTTATATTTTTATACTCGCTATTGATTTATTTTCTTAATTATTATAATAAAGTTATCTGCACTTCAACTGCACTATAGTGCAGATTGAGTCTTCTTCTTGTGGCCTAGTAAATTTTTAATTTCAAGAGTTAATGTTCTGTTTCTCTATGAGAAAGATTGAACTGATCTTCTTGTCAGATCAAGTCAGATATCAAAATGACTTTTTATTTTATCCTTTTTTTTTTCCAAAAGTCGCTTTGTAGCAGATTGATTCTCCTGATTACAAATATCGCAATTAGCGCGATTCTTTCTTTTTTTATTTTAGCTATGATATAATTGAATAGAAATTCGTTTTCGATAGAGATCTCCATAGTCTCTCCTGTCGACTTTTATGTGAGTTGTTTTTCAAGTTATTTGTACATCATAACATCTGGGGATTGATACATGCACATGTATGCATCACAAAGTAGACGTTTTGCGTGTTCTGGCAAATGACGGTCGTCTTTTAATTCAGTCAAATAAGTCCCTCCTTCTTCACTCAACCAATAAGGAAAATCTGGACATGGCACCATCTCCGGTATATTATATCCATTTTGCTCTCCTATATAATAACAATAAAAGACTTTACATTTAAATAAAAATCACTTAAATAAAAAACACAATTTTAATAATTCAATCAAATAACAAATAATACAGGACTCTTAGTTTTTTAAAAGACAATACAAAGATAGGGCACATAAAAGTCAACATAATTAAGTATAAATGTAAGAACTATAATACGATATATTAAATGTATAAAAAAAAATTCTATAAGTAACACATTGTAAAACATATTATATTATATGTTTCGGCTCTTGGATTGAGCCATCCTTAGATAATACAAAATTCACAAATTCATTTCCATGATGTTTTTGCTTGGTTTTTATAAAATTTAAAAGTAGATAACATTTTAAAAGATTTTATTCAGATTTTAATTTAATTTTTTATTTTTATTTATTGGTTAGGTTAATTGATTTTTTTAATTAGAATATCATGAAATTCCGAACCGGTCAGTAAATCGCTTGCAAATAATTCATGGTCTCTATAAGGCATTCATCAATATTGTTATATAAATTGAAAAACTTTCATCACGATTTTTCTATGATGATGGAAATGAATTTTAGAGTTGTGAATTTTGTATTATCTAAGGATGGCTCAATCCAAGAGCCGAAACATGTAATGTGTTTTACAATGTGTTATTTATAGAATTGTTTTTTATACATTTAATATAATATATCATATTATAGTTCTTACATTTATATTTAATTACGTTGACTCTTATGTCCTATACATCTTTGTATTGTCTTTTAATAATTCAATATCTAAAAGCTTTTCAACAATAAAATGATTTGATCGATAAAAGATATAAAAAATATACAAAGAAAGTTATATTTTATATTCGTATTTATATAAATATGAGTGAGAAGTACCTTTTCTGTCGGCCATGGAATCGAAAAAACACCATGGAGCCTCCGAGCCCGGACCGCATTTTACAAATGAAACATAGTGCGAAGTTTCGATGCAAACCACCGCGGATAGCTCCAAATATAGACGCGGTACGGGACAATGTTCTTGCAGAATTGTAAACTCCATAGGTACGTTCAGCTTCTTTGGTTCGTGATTTGTTCTTCGTTCATGACGGTGTACCTAAAAGAAATACACAAAATAATTTATTTTTTGATGTCTTATGTTTATATGTATATCAATCTCATGCTTTACGAAGCTTACTTTTTCAAGGCACTGTAAACAGAAAGCTATACTTTCGAGGCCGACGCCGCATTGTCCATAACACTCCTTGCACTCAAATTCCGCCAATTTGCCACACACTGTGCATTGTCTGGGTGCTGCAAAGTAACATATTAATGTTACTGCGAGTTGTTTAAAATAAAAGAGATTTCTGCAACTTGATATACTTAACAGTCTTCGATAATATCTGTCACGTCGAGCAGTAACGTAGGCTGTATTTTCTGATACATTTTAAATGACTTTCCAAAGCGTGGCATTTGTATGATGAGACAGGAAGGAACTTCCTTCAATCTAATGTTACTAGTTAGAAAACTTTGCTCCAATAATTGTTGCACAGTCGGTAGATTTAAATGGTCGTCCTTTTCGACAAACAATTGGTAATGGTAAGCGTCCTGTCCGGAACTTAATTTGAGGAATGGTTCAGCATTCAAAATCTGGGCGACTAGCGATGTTAAGAATTCCTCCGGATCTAAATATAAAAAATATATTAAGAGTCATTAGTAAAGCGATTAGAACCCACAATATTTCGAAATATAAAAGCAGACCTTTTTCTTCGCTAGTGAGGCCGGATACTGACGATAGTTTTTCAAGCAACGTCCTAAGTTTCATTACACGATCCGCTCTGACAAACATATTTTTTCTCAAAGGGTTTACAATCTCCTCTCTCAAGACCCTTTGCACTTCTTCATATTGTGGACAATCTTTTTCATTCGGTGGACTAAAAAGTCATTATACAAAAACTTTTATGAATACTTTTAAGAACACCACACTTACTATTTATGTAACAAAATCCATGTTTCCTTTCGAAGAGAAATAATCTTTTTAATCAGCAAATATATTTAATTACAAAATACAATTCGAAAATACAAAATTAATTACCGAAACAGTAGATTGTCAAATACACTAGTAAATGTGAACATGCTGAAAAGAGTAGCGTCCAAATAGCACGAATTGTGATGGCCTTGAATACCACGATACTTCCCACATATACTTTCCAAATCTCCTTTGACGGAGATAGGCCGAACTATACCCGTTATTACAGAACTCTCCATATTACCGAAATTATCGTTATTTATAAGTGCAGGCCGTTCGTTGAGCTTCGTCTATTTATGACAAATGTTCCCATAATTTACTTATTTTCATAATTAACAAACATGACGTAAATTAATATTGAAAAAGTAATAAATCACTCTACTAACACTTTCGTAATGCGAACAGTGTTCAATGTCTGTGAATATAGCTCTGTAAGGCCTACAATGAAAATATCTGACGTCTTTGTAAGTTCCATCGGTACCTAAAGGATGTCCATTATCCTATAAATGAAACAACGCTCTAATCTGTTCTATTGTTCTTTTAAAATGTAAAATAGTCTATTTATATATAATATACTCATTTCACTCACCAGCTCAACAGCTGCCATCAATTTGCTAGGACTTGTACCAGGCGGTGAGCCGATCCATCGAATAATTCCGTAATGAATATCTGAATCCAGAAGTACTTTCACATTAGAGCCCACTATCAGATCTCCTTTATTCTCTACTCTGTTAAATTTCTTGGTTTCGTTTTTTTCACCATTACCTATTGCAATTAACAGCTAATTGTAATTAATTGTCTGTATTATTCAATATATTTCTATATAATACTTAAAAGTAATATGTAAAGAATAATCACTTTACTGATGTAAAAGTATAAATATTATCGCGGAAGAATAAACGTGAGTTAAAAGTGCAGTAGAGGTAGCATGTCAACTGTATCTTACTGTAATCCAACATTATGCCACGCGTATCTTCCACATCACTGTATACATTTGATTCTATATCACTACTCCATTTGTGCTCCAATACAAAAATAGGAATGTTCTGCAGTTCTGCTGCCATTGTTAAACAAAAATACAATAGTTTTAAAGCGTTTTATAACCTGGCAGCAGCCCTCTAGGAAGTCGGGCTAGGTTTTGTGCATCTATTTTTAAAATACCTGAGCTATTATTAACTCCCTCTATCGCACGGAAGAAACTAAAGTCCAGCATTGGGGCTAATTTAGTTTTAGGGTTCTTAGGGAAAAGTATCGATAGAATAAGTATATATTTAATAAATATTTGTTGCTTTTACGATTGTAAAATTACCACATTTAAAAAGAGTATGCTCGACGGTTTGAGTATAGTTATTAATATCATTTTCAAGATCTGACTTCCCGGTTTGATGGCGTTCTTTTAATATGTTGACAGATTCTTGGTTGTTATTCTTGTTGTCATCAAATAGAGTAAACTGTTCTAATAAAACAGCTGGTGTACTGTCAAGTACAGATCTTTTCTTATCGTTATTATAGTCAGTTCCTGTATTACTTTTCGAAAGCAATACTGAAATATAAAAATATTCAAATTACATGATTATAAAAATAACAAAAAAAACATTAAATTAATAAATAAATGATTAATTAATGAATTGTGATTAATGGATACTTTTTTCAATGCTGTCAGAGATTGAGTCAGTTTCTTTGTAAGGTAATATATTAATTATAGTAACAAATATTGTAGCAGCATTCCAATGTGTGGGAATAAAATATTCTTTAGTCAATAAGGATGTTTTGGACAATTCCTGACTTTCCTGTAATATATATATAAACATAATTATCGTTAATTTCATTTCATATTGATGTGACATGTGTTCACTTATTGTTTATTATATTGTAAATTTATCTTAAGAGTGAAACACTTGCTCTTTACCAGGATATATCCTGTAACCAATTTTTTGATAAAGATTAAAAGATATAATTTTATATTTTATGCATGCTTTTCATTTTTCAAATTAAATATTTTTATAATAAAATCTAATATATCCCGAGATAAGATTTATTTGAAATTAATCCAAAAGTAAAACTATGTTATTTGCTGACTCATTTTGGAATTTAATTCTATTTATTCCTTTTTATGTATGTAATAACTATAGGTACAAGGAAAAGCTATGACTTTATATATAGGAGATAAACAAAATAATATGAATGTCTGCGAAATACATTATTTATTTTATTATTAATAAGAGAGTTACCTATCATTTACTTTTTACAGACATTCTATCCTTATTGGAATAGAATCACACAATTCTTGAATAGTTATCAATATAATATATTATCTTTTAATAGAAAAATCTTTTAATTACTTATATAAATAATATTGAAGAAAGAAATTTGCTATTTTCCAAAATTGTCCTGTTCTCCAAAACTCCCAACATCTGACCAATGCAATTGCCTGATTTAAATATAATTGAATTTTTTTATAGTTTTAAAGAACAGAGTAAAAAACAGATTTTCTTTTCCATTATCTTTTAAGCAATTAGAAGAGATTCTGCTAGAAGAATGACATATAACATTGTACCACAACTGTTATGATATTCTTCAAGCATGACTCCAATAATAGCAGAATCTATATTCAAGACAAATGACAGACCAACTCCTTATCGATAAAACAAATACAATAACATATATATATTCCTCAGATGTTCATAGTTGTCTTGTCTATTCCTTGTACATGATATACTCTATTTTTCATTATAAAACTGAGAATTTAAAACAAGAGCAGCAACTGAAAGCGGTTTTTGTCAATTCACCACTAGTTCAAGGCCAAAGTAATGTCCCAATCCAAGCTGCGGCACAGGTCCGATGTATCTGACAAACGCCAATTCTCTAGCACGTCTATTAGCGGGATCGGAGCAATACCAGGCTACGTCGTTCAGAGATATAGTTTTTATCTGCTCGCACAGAACCTCGTCGTTTGCCAGTCGGATTCTCTCCTGTGGAGACTGAACAGCGAACAGGTACTGCCAGATCTTCGGCGACACAGGGATCAGGTCGTACTTGTGGCAACGCCATTCCGTGCCGCACCAGGTCTTAGATCCGCCAACGGTGTCGGTCACGCGTATCCTCAACACGCTCTCCCTCAAATCCTCCAGTGCTTCTACAAGCATTCCCAGACGTAACTTGTTAACGTTTACGTCGCACGCACCGAATATCCGTATCAATACCGTGTCTTGCTTGGCAACATAGTGCTGCAGGACCCGGCGTTCCTTGCTATTATCTTCCATGGCCCGGTTTTATTGCACGATCATCGCCAGGTAGAGAGAAACATTGATCTTTGCTTGTCAGCGTGTTCGCCTGTCAACCTCTTGACGTTTACCTCGTCATTCCACTTTCCTTAAATTGAAAATTACATGTTACTGTTGATCGACTATTTTATCTTCCCTCTGAATTTTTGACTCTTCTGAGTTTTCTTTTCTTGTATTACATATTTCGTTGGATCGTGGACAAAATTTACTTTATCATTAGCAACTTCACACATACACGGTGAGGACAAATACGGGGAAATCGACAAAAATTGAAAGCAGAAAGCTGTCAAATTGGCTAGGGAATTTCTTTTTCGTATTTGGACGTGCGAGGTCATGATTTCTTTTTTGTATAATTCACCATATGAAGATGGCCGCAAATTACGATCAAATATCAAAACTCGCTCCGACGCTTCTATCTAAAAATATTCATATATTATAATTTTATTCAAGAAAAAATTATATAAATATATTAATATTTACATTATATTTGTATATTTAATTTATAATACACACATATAAATGTAGATAAATAAATACGTATAGGCTATAAAGCGTTTCCATCCTTTTAAGTGATTATTTGAAAAAAAACATTTTCGAGAAACAGACAAAAATTATAATTTTAAAAGGAGACGAAATGCGATTGGATAATTTTCTTTATACGGCTATACAAATTTATAGACAGGCTTTATGCTTGAATCACACGACGCATTAAAGATTAAGGATTGTGAATTAAGGATTAGAATTCGACCTATCAGATAGTTCTAATTTTAATCCGTTTCGTTCTAATTGGCTGAATTCTAATCCTCAATTCGCAATCAATCTTTAATGCGTAGTGTGATATGGACATTACAGGATATATATCTATTGTAAAGCCTTGTGTCCATGATGCTAGAAATCGGTCCGAGATCTCGGATGAAGAAAGAATTGACCAATCGCAATGGTCATGTGATCAAATTATTCAAATATAATTTGTTAATTTTTTTCTCTGTCTGATTTCTAGTATCGTGGACATCGGGCTTTAGGCCGGAATCAGACTATGCATTGAAGATTGAGATTAAAGATTGAAAGACCAATGACAACAAAGGAATTTTAGTTTCTATTTTTTTTATTGGTCAAATTTCAATTTTTCAGTCTTCAATCTCAATGTTCAATACGTAGTCTGATCTGTCTTTAAAATTGACTAATTACAATTGAATGCGAGGAGAATAATCGAATATAATTCGTATATTTCGTACGGTTTAAACCTTAAAACACCTATTGTAGATCCGAGCTAAAGCAAATGTA
>NW_017305485.1:3847042-3849700 GCF_001594115.1 Trachymyrmex septentrionalis
AATGCGAGGAGAATAATCGACTATAATTCGTATATTTCGTACAGTTTAAACCTTAAAACACCTATTGTAGATCCGAGCTAAAGCAAATGTATAAGAAAATAGTTCCCATTTAAAACATAAGAAAATCAACTAATCAGAGTCTTTTATTCCAGAAAAGAAAGAAATAAAGAGCCTCAATTGGTTAATTTTCCAATGCATTAGGCCTTGCGCACAATGGAGGAAATATTAGAAATAGAAATAAATATTAAGAGTTCAACCTATAAAAAATCATGTATTCCAGTGTAACTAATATCTGGTAGGTTGAAATCTTTAATATTTATTCCTGTTTCTAATATTTGTTCTATTGTGCGCAGGCCCTTATGCAAGACTCTGTGTTCCCGCCATTATTGCAGAAAGCGAGACGATGGCATGAGTTGCATGCCCCAGGTGTTCAACTCGCACGATCCGTAAATTCGGGTTCGACTCCATCGATTCCACCTGCGCGGCGCAGGATGCGCCCTATTTTTTCGCGTTTAGGAGAACACCCCGCTCCACCTCGTGATCAAATACTAAAATTGTGTTTTCGCGGAGGACGCGGAGCACCCGGAGCACTATTGCTCCAATACGAACAAATACGAGTTACGTAATATCCTGATTCAGTCAATGGCATTTAAAGTTATATAGACTTAAAAGGCCTATTGTGAATTTTACATTGACTCGATACGAGACAAAACTGTGAATTAACTACGTGTGACCTCGAAGAGGCATACACTGGATCAGTAGATTTATCGTATGCTACTATGACCCTTATGAATGGATCGGAAAACAATATAGGGGTGTAAAGAAGAAGAAGACGTAAGCAGTAAGGAAATCAACATGTTGGATTGGCTACTGCTTACATTATTGCGTTACGGTCTTCACTCTGATTGGCCCATTCGCATAGTGCTCGTGTCTTACTGCTTAATTCTTCTTAGTGGACCATTGCCATGGATTTTATCTCTCTCATTCCGCATAAATCGTTACGGCTACTACTTTAGCGCGAGATTCTGAACATCCTTAAGAATTTAAGCAGAACCATTACCCCCAAAACAGTGTTGTTAGGCGAGTCACCTTTACGCGCATGCACATTGAAAGCGCTGGTGAAATCCAGTAACGTACGTACACAGAGTGAAAGAGAGGTATCCTATAGTTTTGGCGGGATTCGACCAGGTCTGCCAGCAAGAAAGTTAATGAGGTACGTAAGATAGTACTTATTATAATATATATTTATACATACAATACGGAATCCAATGTCGTTAAAGGAGCTATTAAAAGAACAATTTTAATAGAACTTTTTAAAATTTTTGGTTAGATGAAAACATTTTTAAAAGGTGAATAGCTCCCCATTTTGAATTAAATAAAGCTTTTTGTAATGTCGCGTGTAATGTCAGCATTGCGTATCGTAAAACAAATTTGTTAGGACATTCACAAATGATTGAACATATATATGAAATGAAAGGTCGAAATCTAAGTCTCAAAAATATTAATAATATTTCATATAATGGTAGAAGAAAAAGAGCGGAGATGAAGTTAACAGCTTTTTTACTGAGCATAATATTGCATTTATACGGCTGATCATTTAATATCTTTAATAAAAGATATTTGTTTGAAACTTAATATCTACAAGATTTGTCACTACGAGTCAACTCAAGTGCAGCAATATTGTTAAAGATATTTTAATTAAACAAGAAACAGAAAAATTATCCAATTGAAAATTTAAAAACGTAATCGATTAGCTAACGACACATTTTGGTCATTTGTAAAATTCGAACTTACTTTCAAACAAGAGATATTTATTAAATCAATTTTCAACCTGATTTAAGACATTTTAAACTCCATAATGCACAAAATTTATATCTAAACCTAAATAATTAGTTAATTATTTCTGTTCATTGGATTATTAATTTAATTTAATGTATTATGTTCATTTATTTTTTTATTCTATGAGTAAATATTTAATTAAATTTCTTTATATATTAAATCAAGTGCTAATTATTTTCTTTTGCTAAGCTTATTTATTCCAGTTAAGTGTCTCCAAATATCTCGTATCTGTGATGTGCAATAATAGGCTTGTTCTTTTTGGCTGAACTTTTGCACCAGTTCATTTTTCTTTCTCTCCTTTTCTCCTAGAGAGAAAAGGATGAAAGATAAACTCGTGCAAAAGTTCAGCCAAAAAGAACAGGCCTGATATTAATAATTATTTATTTTATGCATGTTTATATAATATACATAATGTTTATAATTTTATAAATGTTAATATTTGAATAAAACATTAGAATTAAATATTGCACAGTAAAAAACGTTAATTTATTTTTTTCCTTTAATATTTTTTGTACTTAATCAAATATTTATTTTTATTTATTTGGAAAAATGTAAATTTTTTTTCTGAATACTGATAAGGTTTTTGAAAGTTTTCCTTACCCTTAACAACAAATGTTGATATTCCATATAACTTCTGTCAAATAAATTATTGTACATTATATTCATTTTCTGTTTATTCATTTAATCTCATCTCCTTAACAGATTTTTATAGTGTAATATGAAGTTAGATGGATAATTTTATTTATTATTGTTATCAATTAGTATTGACGTCTTTGACCTATGTAACTTATATATATATATATATATATATATATATAT
>NW_017305485.1:3849975-3853375 GCF_001594115.1 Trachymyrmex septentrionalis
TTTTGTTTAAACTTTTATACCTTGTCTAATTTTATTTTATATGTACTTAGTCTAATATTAATTTATACTTTAAATATATTATTATCGTTTCCTTACAATTGAAGAAATGATCTACTCGAAATTGAAATTTATTCCATCACTATTTATATTAAGAAGGAAATAAACTTATTCTTAATCTTCTTTTGCTCATATTTTTGATTTTTCACAAAATTTTTGTCGCTTTATAATCCTTATTGATTTATCAAAAAAGTGATATAATTTCTATAGTTACGTCAAAATAGGGCCTTGCAGAACTTTTGTAAGTTCGACATTAATACAGCACTGATGCCGCAGCCGAACGCGCAATGCGCATGCGTCAAAAGGTGACTCGTCCAACACACTGCCCTGAGAAGGTTTAATGCTGGGTCGCAAGCAATCGCAAGCTTAAAGTAACGTGCGGTACTGTGACCATAACAGAGTCGAAATCCATACAGAGAAATTAAAGAAGAACAAGAACATCCTGTTAATATTTTAACAAAATGGAGGCACTTGTGGATTTTTGGGAGAAACATATTCTTGAAACAATTTTATGGATGATATGGCTATTGAACTTTTGGCATTATTATTTAAATTTTCGCCAGGTAAAATCTGTCTTTCTAACCTGTAATCTTTTTTTTTTTTTCACTTTTTAGAATAGGATTTAGTTGTACATTTCGATCGATTTTCAGTTTAGTTCTTGCCCCTTACTCACCAACCCGCGCGTAGCCTAAATGCCGATCCGGCATGAAATGTGCAATTAAATCTCAGCTCCCGGTATCTATCGTGAAACATGTCTGAATGAATTCCGATCGGAATTATTCCGTTTTCCCTAGAAAACAATAGAAATCTAGGGAATAATTGAATAATTCCGATCGGAATTTATTCCAACTTGTTGCATCAGAGGTGCCCTGTTTTAGAATAATACTTAGCTGTGTAATTCTAAAATTAGCAAGATTTTATATTATTTGTCGATTGAACTTCCACATGTTTACATATTTGTATTTTATTTATGTCACATTTATTTCAATTTTTATTTTAATTTTTATATATAGAAGAGATTATTTTAGAAATGTAAATGAATGAATTGATGTAATTACAGGCAATATTTCTGATATATGTATATTTACAGAGAGCATTGCTGCAACGTCTGGTTGATTTACCCAAATCGATTGAGGGTTTAATGAGTAAGGATACATATGATAAGGCTCGTGCATATGCATTGCACAGAAATACCTTTGGTACAGTACAGGATGTATATTCTAAGATTTATAATACTGTGAGTATCATGAAACGTGTCTACGAATTCCGTATATTGTTGATTAATTTTTCTATCAATATATGGATACCTGGATGCTCATTGAATTTTAAACAAACATTTTTTTTTTGTATTTTTGTGCACATTTTTTGCCTCAAAAATTCCACCATTCGAAGTTTTGCAAGACTATCTCGTTTTCTATATTTTTAGTGGGAACCTTGTAAAAAATGGCAGTAAAAAGATAAATTATGCATTGACAAAAAGGTTAAAACAGAAATCTTTTAGATATTATTCATGGATTTGCATTATTTTGTATTTTTACAGTTAATCCTGATATTTTATGCCTATTACTATTTCTGGCAATGGAGCATTAAAATAGCAAAGTATTATGATTTCGACCACAAGAATGAAATACTGATAAGCGCAATATGTATGTTTATCATAGGCATATTTTCTCACATATCCAATCTGCCGATAGAAATATACGATACTTTTGTTTTGGAACAGAAACATGGCTTTAATAAACAAGTAAGATTCTCTACATGCAACTTAAAAAGACATTTTTATATATCTTTATTTATGCATTTAATTATTGAACATTAGATTGAAAAAGATCTTTGTTAATTATTATTACTACTTATTTGCAGACAGCTATGTTTTTTATTAAGGACGAAATTAAGAGATTCCTCGTGACTCAAATTATCACTTTACCTCTTTTATGTGGTATAATATGGGTTGTGCAAAATGGTGGCGATTATTTCTTCTGGTACTTGTGGTTATTAACTGTGGTAGTATCGTTATTCATGATAATTTTGTATCCAGAAATAATTGCGCCATTATTTGACAAATATACACCATTGCCTGAGGGTGAATTAAAGCAAAAGATCGAAGAATTGGCAGCTTCCTTGAAATTTCCTTTGTACAAGCTGTTTGTAGTTGAAGGCTCCAAAAGATCGTCACACAGCAATGCCTATCTGTATGGTTTTTATAAATACAAAAGAATAGTTCTCTTTGATACACTCATCAAGGATTATTGTAAAAAAGACAGCAATGATGACGACAAAGAAATTGGTTGTGAAACAAATGAAATACTGGCGGTACTCGCACATGAATTGGGTCATTGGAAACATAATCATGCTTTGCTAGGATTTCTGTTAAGTCAGGTATAACTTTAAAGTTGATTTATATTGTTATTTATATATATTTGCTAAGTAAGAATTGATTCTGCATTTATTAAAGAATTACTTAATAAAATTTAATAAGATATATTTTAAGAAATAAAATATGTTATACATAACCTGAGAAATTCTTTTAGATTCGTCTTTGTATTTAATAATATTTTGTTTTTAATAATATATATATTTTTTCAGATAATACTTCTAGCCAATTTTATTATGTTTGCCAAACTCTTGCGATATACACCAATGTATAGCGCTTTTGGCTTCGTCGATAGTCAGCCCATCATTATCGGTCTATTTATTGTAACAATGTATATTTTAATACCACTGAATACAGTAAGTATCCATTAAATTTTTTATTGCACATAAATAGAAAATTATTTACGCAAATTCTTTTTATTATTTTCAGATCTTTAATTTTATTATCGTGGTAATCAGCCGAAGATATGAATTTCAAGCAGATCATTTTGCCACAAAATTAGGTCACGGCGAGGCTTTAAAAGCAGCTCTTTTAAAATTACAGAAGGATAATTTAGGATATCCTTTATATGATAAATTGTATTCCTCTTGGAATCATTCACATCCGCCTACCATCGAACGATTGGAAGCGATAGATAAAACCAAATAAGGGACGAGTTTTTTTATTCTACGCGGTTTTCATAACTTTGAGGGCATGAAAAATGAAGCCTGAAGTTTACCGATACAAAAGCATTAATTTTTGTTTACGTTATTTTAAACATCGCATTTTCCTTTTTATTTTAATTCTAATATCCAGAGTTGAACGGACCTAAATAAGTCCGAGATAATTATGCTTCCTGTTTATTGTCATAATGTCAATATGATTCTGTTTTTATTATAATATCTGTTACACTCCGTTCCAGTTGGATAAACATTTTTAACAGAGCTTTACTCTCTATCGTACAACATTTTTATATTATATATATATATA
>NW_017305485.1:3853475-3854496 GCF_001594115.1 Trachymyrmex septentrionalis
TCCAGTATTATTAATCTCGTGAAAAATGACGATATTTTGTAAAGTATTTTCTTTCTACTTTTAGGGATTTATCTCACACTTGGGTATTTAGAATATATTATATTTTTCGAAGACGTGACTTTTATATCAGGAGGTACGGTTGTATCTCGTGTGTTACATCAATATTGTATATATTATATTATATATATCTATCAGAATTTATGCTTTACTTTCAATATATCGTTATTTATCATTCGTAGAATCTAAATGCCATTAAGTTAAAAGTTTAATTAACTTTAGGATATGATAAACGCAAAATGTAGATTCATACTCCATTTAACATTGTTTTTACAATACTGGGAATTTGTAAAAATATATCACATTTGTGAATGATCCACATATTTATTCTAGTGTTAATAGATATAAGTCTTTGTCATAACTGTTAAAAAAAAATTTGGATAAAATATACTTAAAAATTCTCTGATTTCTACAGTATGACAATGTCAAGGAAGATAATATATCTATCACTTCCAGTGAGTATTCTTGCTGTTCGATTATATGTACAACTTATATATGCGTATATAAGTATATCCAATTATATATGTATATTATACATATGTATAAGTGTCCAATCTTATTATGTACTCGTTAATGATGAAGGCTGCATTTTTTTCATTTTTTAGTCTTAAATGACTAAAGATAAAAATAAAGAAAGATATAGATACATGTATGCATTCATTTTTGTAACTTTAGGTATAAAAATAAAAATTTAATTAATTTGTTTTAAAATATTTGCATTATGAATCTCGTAGCTAGCTAGCTTGCTTGTGTGTGTGTGTGTGTGTGTACTTATTCAAGATTTTTATTTTATTTATATTCAATTTGCGGATGTACCTATCAAAAAATAATTCTTATTAAGTATAAGCTACTAATTTTTTTGTAAACACATTTTTTTAAAATCAAAAACATTCATTTAATCGCGATTGAATTTATTTTTTATTACTCGCAATTGATTAAAATAAATAAATGACAAATTTGTAAT
>NW_017305485.1:3854596-3856076 GCF_001594115.1 Trachymyrmex septentrionalis
TTAAATCAAAAACATTCATTTAATCGCGATTAAATTTATTTTATTACTCGCAATTGATTAAAATAAATAAATAACAATTTGTAATATAAAAAATGTAACATAAAAAAAATCTGTTATAGTATCAACTGTGAAGGAAAATAAGGATGCACTGAAATAATTGAATGTATTTCCTTTACATGACTTAATGCATTTCTCGTACATTGTACTATCTTGCCTGTGGTTGGAGTATGTATGCTTCATAATTTCGACCAAACTCAGGCGATTATCAAATATAAGTTTGGAATTTGCGCATATATATCGATCACTACTATTATTAATTTTCTGTGCAATTTTCATTACAAAAGTTATTGCAACTTATACTAATACTTACCTATATTACAAATGCAGTAACGTTATATTATACAAGACGATTCCGCAAAAAGAATACAAATGAATATGTAATATTCATATTATAATTTTAAATATCAAGTCTTTCTAATCAAACTCCTTTTAACAAACATGTTAATTTATCAGAGTTTTTTTGGTGTTTTATAAATTACTCGATGATTTCTATCCCGTTTAATATCCCCTAACAGTGAATGTGTGTGCGCGTATTTAGTCAAATAATATTAAAATGGATTATAATATTTCATAGATATCTGAATATCAATAATAACGTTAATGTAAGATATTAATAAAAATGGTTCTATATGTGATAAAATACGATCTTACGATTATATTTTACAATTGATTATCCACCCACGATAATTTCATTAAATAAAAAGAATTGTGCATAAATAAAAAATTGTTTAAATTATTTAATCAAGCGGTTAACCAATGTTTAATTAATTAATTAATATTATCGAATAAAATAATTATCAGAGCATAAAAATTAAAAGAAAAATAAAAAAATTATCTTTTTGTGAAATATGATTTTTAGTTGTAGCAAAATTAACTTTTAGTTTATTAATTCTATATTTTACGTATTTAAATTTAACGAATCATATTTTTAGACATATTTGAATAGTACACAACTTTTCTGAAAACGTATTATTTAACATGCTCGTATTGTGTAATAGCCGCAATTAATATTTAAAAGTAATTATATATTTTCACTGAAATGAAAAGTAATTAAAATACGTCATAAAATGATCTTATAAAAGACAATACTTTATATATAGAGCATATGTGAAACTGTAATGCAACTAGAAAGAGATGATTCCTCGTGCACAAGCAGGTTTCTCGTTTCTGAGAAAATAAGTTTAAAATTGAAGAATTAATGTATAACTTATATATATGTATATATATATATACAAATACATATAAATATATTAACAAATTATTATGTATAACAATTTTTTATGTTAAATAGATATAAGTAAGAATAAAGAGATCAATTAGAGTCAAATTAAAAAAATAATAGTATCTAATATTGCAAAGGCATTCTTCATATATATATTTTTTCTTTCTCTTTATATATATATATATATATTTTTTTTTT
>NW_017305485.1:3856278-3862525 GCF_001594115.1 Trachymyrmex septentrionalis
ATGCATATATAAAATTAAAAAAAAATACATATATAAAAAGACTTTAAAAAATTAAAATATCATCCCTCACAAATGCTGAAATTTTTGAAGTAATATTGTACACGAGGAAACATAACATGCCTCAAAAAGGTTCCACATTATAATTAGATTAAAAATTTATATACATTCCCATTCTAATATATGTATAAAATCCTAGAATGTAGTGCCGCGCACCACTCCAGGTTTGTTCTCGTTTAAAAAATTTTTTTAAATTTACATTTATGAAACTTATGATTACAATGTACCTTTAATGTGTTACATGAATTGGAAGCAAATGTAACTATACATTAAATAAATAATAACAATTCAATTTGTTCTAATGGTTTTTCACTTGTGTACTCGTACTCATTTCGAAAATTCTTTGATATTTTAATTACAACAGTTTATGAAGAAATTGATCAAGAAAAAACGAATATATATAAGTGATATGAATATAAACAAATGTCACATTGTTAGCTGTACAATACATTTTACAGAACTTCTACTTTTTTATATATGTTATAATATATGTGTTATAAAATTGTCAACAAAATATGGAAATTACGTGTTGAAAATTACGATAAGTACCAGCATGCTACTAGTGAAAAGAAAGAATATTTTGTCAGTTTATTTTATGTTCATATTAAGTATACGCTCTTAAATACAATTGCTGTTTGTTCATGGATTCACATATATGAATATATGATTGTAAAACGTAACTTATAGTAAAGTAAGCTCAAAATAAAGAAATGGGCATACATGCATTTTCTAACGTGAAAATATCAAACATTGTTATTATACGCGTTGAAATAATGCTATCATATCCTATTTTAACGACTCGTTAAAAAGTCTACCATTATTTCTTAACAATCCAGTTTTTATTTATTATTAAAGGCGCGAAGTGAACGTCTAATAGTAACGTTTCAAAATCAAAGAGTTCGGTTCAGTTGATGAGTCCAACAATTGGACACGATCGGGCAATTCAACTTTGGAAGTCGTTCTCTCTCAATATCATCTCTCAGCCGTAAGCAATTATTCTAATTGTTAAAGATACATAATTAAATGGGTAATATATGTATCGACGAATTTCATCCTGGAGTGGTGGCGGCCAAGCAATGGCTCTCTTAATATCATCTTAGTCACATTTCTTGACTAACGGTATGTGAAAGTAATTGGGAACAATACCTTGCACTTGTCACTCAGTTTGAGCGCAAGCACGTGTCTTCCATCGCTGCGCCGTGCAATACATGCGTATGTGAACACAGGAACCACGTTGTCTGTACGTGTGTGTGATGTGTGTAAGTTAAATGGAAGCGCGTGTACGCGTGGGACACGTCGTACCTTTGTGTAACTATTCTCGCTCTTATACTCAGATAAACAGATTAATTTAAATTCTCATGCAGAATGAAATGAATCTGTGCCGTGAATTAGCGTAGAATAGCGGATTATTTCAATTATTCGCTTATGTAAAAAATTCAAGGGAAAAATAAGCACAGAACCGATAAAAAAAAAGATTAGGAAGAAAAAGAGAAACAAATATATTCTGAACTGTGTTATGTACATGTCTCTGTAGATGCCTAGAAATATAATTCGTATATTATACACGTGCAGACTTCTTAGTTTGTCGTTTTCATTTTGTTGTAATCAGGAGCTACGCGTGTATCGGAATAACAAGGCCATGTTTCTTTTGTTATCAAAGACGTTATATATAAAATATTTATTCTTTTTCTTTCTTTGATTGAGCAATGACAATCAGCACATTATATTCATTCATTTGTTCTGCTACGAAAATATAAAAGTATGTACAATTCAATAAATTAATCCTCAAAGGAGCATGAGGTATGATACTATCGCTGTACAATACCCGATAGATGATTCAAAATGAACTACAGGAAAGTTCTTAATAAAACTACAAACAAATTGACTGGAGATTGATTTCATATAGATGGCAATGATGGAATTCTTTCGAATGTGTTTATATATACGTTTAAATGTATATATATATGTATGTATATATATATATATAATTCTTTGTTATGTATATATATAATTGCAACTATCATTTAACGTAAAAGAAGAGGAAAAAAGTAGTAAAGATTATGATAAAAGAATTTCAATTAACAATTGAATCTCTGTATATACCTCTACACGAATAAACAGGTCCTGTGTTCACTCTATCACAGCAATTATCTAAGCAGATTTCAGTTGGGAAGAAATCTTGATTAAGACTTACACGAGAGTTAACAATTGAATATTCTGACGATTGAAAGATACTCAAAACAACTCACTGGACCCAATGGCTCCCCCACCACTCCAGAGTGTGATAATTCTGAGTCTGTAAAATCAAATTTTTTTTCACTTTTTTCTTTCCCTCTCTTTCTCGCTCGCTCACTCTCTCTCTCTCTCTCTCTCTCGCTCGCTCACTCTCTTTCGCTCTTTCTCACTAGCACGACTCTATGTACATCGTATCGATTTAAACGATATTTTACACGAATCTGCTTGAAGATTCTCTATACTTCACTTTGGTAATTTTCCAAATATCGATCTTTTTCTTCCTTTCTTTCCTTTCTGTTTATAACAAATCCGCTTGCTGTTCCACTGATTGCTCACTATAATTCTCACTGACGTGCTCTATTTGTTCGATCGATTGTACCACATTTTGCTGCGCTGAATCTTCAGCTGGAATGGGTGCTTCATATTCACACTGTTCCTCTTCACCCTGCTGCGTTAGCGCTAAATCGTTGCTGGAGAAATGATCCGCACCAATTTCGAAGGCGTTGGCCTCATCATTTTTATAACTCATCTCATCAACATTGTTATCGTTACACTTCGGTACACTTGCAAATTCGTTTTCTCTATCATCATGCATCATATTCTGCTCCTGAACTACCGACTCATCTTGATTCTTTTGCATCAGAAGGTTCTGTTGATTGGTAGCCAAGGCTGAAGCATCAAAACTATCCTTCGCCTCTAATTTGCTGCCATCTGATATCTCCGTTTTATTTTCGGCTTCTTCCGGTGGCATCTCGTCCACGTCATCCGTCATTTGTGGACTAATATTGCCCCATCTAGATTTTCGATTTCGGTTACGGTTCTCCCGCTCGGACATGTTTTTATAATCTTGATGCTTTGCTACTTTTTGCTTGTCTCGTGGAAGATGATTCTCGCGTTGTCCGTGTCCATCGGATTCCTGTCCAGACCATGATGCGGGCCCACCGCCCTCCTGATTTCTCCATGGTCCATCTGGTCCATGCATTGCCGGCGGACCCATCGGGCCAAACGGTGGTCGGATATGCGGTCCTGGACGACCGCGCATTTCATCGAACGGCGGTCGGAAGAAAGAGTCCGATTCTCTGGGATCGAATGGTGGACCTCGAGGTGCGAACGGCGGCCTCATCCCGGGCCTCATACCTCTCGGACCCATGCCACGTAGATGGAACATGAGAGGACCTACAAAAGACACAGCAAAGTGACACACGCACGAAGCAACATAATTACATTCGCTGTAAATAATAAAACAGGTCACTTTGTTTGCTTTCTATCATATTACATTTTTAACATGTAAATCGCGGAGTAAAGAAATTAAATGAACAAATTAACATTAAGAAATTCATACGGATAGTCACAGATATAATTATTATGTATAAAAATGTGATATAAGTTTATAACTGTGTGCTGTTGTGTCATGCAATATATGCGTATGTGAGCACAGGAACCGATATTTTATACAATAAGAAATATAGAGCTTCTGGAACAATATTTACTTATTATTCATTTCTTTTCTCTTCCTTTTTTCTTAGTTAAAATTAATTTAAAACATTTGATTATTACGAGTTACATTATTTCTGTTTAATGCATTTGAATGTTTTTAATTAATAAAATTTATGAGTATTTTGTAAATCAGAAATTTTAGTGTCTCTATATTATACTTAAAATGAATGTGATATATATAATAATTAGTAAAAAATTACAAATAGATAATAAATTAGAACTATTTGTAAAAGTTTAAGTGACTGATTGCCAATCTAATATTAAATATATTAAATATTTTAATATATAAGATTAAAACCTAACATTAATATTGACTATCTGCTGTCGAAATAGAGATATCAAAATTTTAATACTTTTTAAAAGAATTTTTTGGGATGTCGCAGAGGGGCTCCAAATGGGAATGGCGATTTCATAATTGGCGCGTCTCGGGTTTTATCCGCCATCATATGTATGGATTTTAAATTCCTAATCTGCATGAAACGTCTCCCTAGACCACGTTGGGGTATATGCACATGGCTAGCAACTATACATCACGTAAAACAACTATTGTTCATAAAGAATCTTTTGAACAGATCAAGATTCACTCAGAGCAAATCGATTGATCGATTGATAGTAATTAGTAAGAATTATTTCAATTTGCAACAAGAAACATGGCCTTATATTAAATGCTAATAATATCTCATACAATAACTAGTTCCTACCATAAACTGCCAAACACAATTACAAAGAATAAAAAATTCATGTCTTACCGGGTCCTCTGGCTCCGCGTGGTCCAAATCCATCAGGACCAACTGGTCCCCTCGGTCCTTTTGGCCCCATTAAAGGCGGCATTCCAAACACTGGCTCCATCGGCCCACCAAAGAATTCCCTTCTGCGGAGATCAAAGTCGGAGCGCTCATTGTGACCCCTGTGATCAAAGCCGTCCTGCATTCGCGGATCAAATCCATCACGTCTCATCTCGTACTCGAAACGCTCACGTTCGTACTCGTCCACAGGTGGTCTGCGAGGACCACGTTCTGGTCGTTCGAACTCGTCTCTAGCCGGGCCTAGCCTACCCGGCGGAAAGTCGTCAGGCCGAGGCCCATTGTGGCCTAACCTATTCTCGTAGTGCTCCTCCGGAAACATGCCAGGCTGCATTCTAGGATCGTGGAAGTCGTCCATCTGTGAAGCTCTCGGTCCACCGCGCGGTGGGAAATTCTGTCGATCAGGCCGATCGGGCAGGCCGCGTTGCGGAAACTCGCGTGTGTCTGGCGGTCCGCTCCGGAAATCTGGTCCTCGCGGAAAATCAGCTCGATCCGGAGGCATTACTCCAGGGAACTTAGGTAAATCCATCAATGAGATAGGCATGTCACCAGGTGGCCGTCGTACTCCACCTCCGGGACTTTCTTCGAAGTTCCTGTCGTTCCGTTCGTTGTTACGCTCAGCTCGATTGCCACGCATGTTCCTGTCCATCCGGTCATCCAGCGGCAACGTACCGTCCGCCAACTGCCGTAATCGTTCGGCTAGACTGGGCTTGCTTTCTTTCTTCATGCCCTCACCTTCTTGAATGTTTTGATTTTGTCCACTCGGTCCTTCCGAGTGTCTGCTGCTGCTCTCCCGACTTTCCCGGGTATCACGGCTGTCTCTATCGCGTCTATCATCCCTTTCTCTGTCACGACCGTCACGATTATCTCTCCGTCTATTATCTCGACCGCGATCTCGTCCTCTTCCTCTATCTCTGCCACGATCTATTCTGCATTCGTTGATATCCATGCGATCTCCGCGATCTCGATCATTTCGGTCTCTCCTTTCCCTGTTCTCCCGATCACGTTCCCGTTCCTTGTACTCGCGAGATTGGTCGTTCTCCATACGACAGTCGTTTACATTGCTGCTTATATTCATCGCCGCGATCAACTGATCACTGAGATTCGGCTTGTCCTTGGTCAAGTTACTGTTCAAACTTTGCGGCATCGCGTCCTCCATCTCTACGTCCATATCATCCGAGTGATGCTGTTGTTGAGGTAGTTGCATCTGCATTGGTGGCGCCGGACCAACTCCATACGGTTGTCGTAACATCGGCAAGTTCGGCATATTTGTCTCTGTAGTAGGCGGTGGTACTCCAATCGGTGGAACATTGTGCGGCATACCTGTAATGTTCAGGATCTCGTATCCTGTTTGGCTCTAATTAGCCAACTTTACTGGGCGATAAGCATATTAAGTATTATCGCGAATTCAATTAAAATTAGATCTGAGAATACACATGTATTATATTAACGCTGATAATTTTAATTATTTCTATTCTGTTTCTATATAAGTTATTTTTATTTAAATCTCAGCAAGACAGGAAAATATCCCATTGTTTCATTCTTAAAGTAATAGATCAGTAAAAAAATACAAGAATATGAGTTAAGACTAAATTTAAAATATATATAACGATATAAATATAAATATAAATATATATATATATATATATATATAT
>NW_017305485.1:3862625-3868783 GCF_001594115.1 Trachymyrmex septentrionalis
TGAACAAAAAAATATTAGATACACGGCTTAATGATTTTTGAATTATGTGATGTATCAAAGACGTAAAATTTTTATCCACAAAGCATCTTTAATATACCATAGTTCAAAAACTATCCATTATTCAGTCTTGTGTCAATATCTTTTGTTCACGGCATTATAAACTAGATATGTAAAAACTAAATCATTTTAACAATTTTCCATAATTAATATGGGATCCTTTCATAAAAAGACGAATAAAAATTTAATTTTTTATCACTAGTATACCGCAAATATAACAAATACTTTATGGTATAGCTATAGAAAATTATGTAACTATTGCAAATATCTCAAGACACTATTTTATTAATTGTACTTATTAAAGAATTATACATACCAGTGGAATTTGGCTTATCCGAAGGCGCTGCAGGTGCGGGCAGTGGAATTTGTGTCAATAAACTTACGCCAACACCTGCTCCAAATGGCGGGTTTACAGGTGGTGTCAACATGGTTTGCATCATACCGGGTGGTCCCAGCAGACTCTGCATGTTAGGTGGTGGTACTCCGATTGGAACATTCGGCATTAGTCCATGCGGCATTTGTAGGCCCATGTGGCTAATCATTCCTGTATCAGATTCGTAATATCTAAGAACTGTAAGATACTTTACTAGAAACCTCATCAAAGTATCATCGTAGTATCATCATAAACATCTGCTGTGATGTAAAACAAATATTTTTCCTTATAAAGCATGTACAACTCAAGAAAAAATAATAAAATAAAGAATATTATGGCTTGTATATAGAAAAAAATAAGAATATAATATATAATTCAAACCATATTATAACTATTATTGTCACTAAGAATAACTATATTGAATATTATATGTATATATTACATTGATATGTCGCACTTGCAAAATCGTACTCATCTAAATATTCATCAGAAAAACGAATTAAATTTAATAATTGATAAACACTATAATCTTACGTGGCACTCCAGGTGGCATTGTAAATGCTGGCGGCATCATTTGCAACTGAGTATTCGGTGGAGGCAGTAGCGCAGCCGATGTTGGTGGTCTGATTGGTGGCGGTTGACTAGTGTCGACTAATTGCTGTTGCTGCGGCGGCTGCTGCTGTTGTTGCTGTGAACTAGCCGGCTGCTGTATGACATTAACGATACCATCCGTCAAAGTAGGGATAGGAGCGCCAGTAGCACCTATTGCTTGCTGTTGCAGATGCAACTGTTGTTGCAAAACATCTGCACTTGTGCCAGTGTGTTTCAACTTTCCTGTGATATAAAAAAAAAAACATAAGGCTTGTTCTTTGTAACTATACTAGATTGCACTTTCTATCTCCCTTTCACTAAACTTCAAATATATATCTATTTGATTTTAAGTAAAGGTTTACATTAGTTTAGCTACAAAGAACAAACCTATATATTTTAGAATTTATAACTAATTATGTAATAATTTATATGACATGTAATAATATGTATGATACGAATATATTTTTTAACATACCGTCAATTATTTCAATAATAAAATTAATAATATTTTTGAATAATATAAAACTATTCAGAGTTCTATTTCAATAAGACTGATTCACAGTCGGATTTCAGTTTAAAGATATTACTCTGATTTTAATCTCGCAAGTTGGTTCAAGTTACATATCACTTTAATTTATGTAACTAAATTGAAACTTGCCTTTTAAAAAACTCTTTTCTAATGTCATCCAATTAAAAGAAACAAATTGCATAACAATTGTAATAAATTGTAAGCGAAAGATAATTCAATTTCATAAATGCAAGATCTTTAATTTATAAAACTAGAGCTTATTATGTATCTTCTTATGCAAGGACAGTCGATTCGTAAGTAGCAATCTCTTTTCTGTCTGACTTTCATGCCGCATTTGCTTCTGTTTATAAAACATTGATTCGTGGGGGAGTCAAAGATTGCAAATGAAAGACTTATGAAGTGTAATTATAACCCATGTTTCAGGAACAATAAGACTGATATATAATTTATTAAACTACCCTTTCAATTACTCATTTTTCACATGCAATATATCAATGTGTATAATACTCTCTACGTGTATATACAAATTGAAGAAATTTACCTTTCAAATGAGGAGGTAGTGTGTCTTCGTCTATCATCCCTCCTTCTTCTAGTAGCTCCAATTCTTGATCGGTAATGTTAGTTAATTTATTCCAGGGTATATAACTGACGCCTAGCTCTACTTCCCAGTAATCTTTCCACTCCTTGCCTTTTACTCCTTTACCAGGTGCCCATGCCAACTATATAATTAAAATAGAAGTATATTGCATATACATATATAAAGCATTTCAAATTTTTCAGTTATCGTATAAAAAGATATATTATAAATAATTAATTACCGTAATAGCTTTGCCTTGCATCTTTTGATTTTTTAATTTTGTTAGCGCTCGATATGCGTCCTGTCTTCTATTCATACATATAAATGCACAACCTCTTGGCGAGATTAAATCAATACTAACAATATCACCAAGCTCTCCAAATGTATCAGATAATTCTTCTTGATGAACGAGTTTTGACAAATGTCCTACCCAAAGTGTTGTACTGCAAACTGTAAAAACGTGCGTTTAATTTGTCTTATTATTGATTATTCTTATGATTCATAAAATAAAATGAGGAAAATCCTCTTTATCTTTAAAATACATACCACTTAATTTATCTCTAACTATTGGTGGCAAACCACGTTTGCGTCGTTCCCTATCCTTTTCCCGCTCTTCTTCTGTCATTTTTTCTCGACTATCATCACGTTTTCGAACTCTTGAACGAGATCTAAGAAAAAGGAAACGTATGTATAAAATATGTGTCTGTAATATAAAATTAATAGTACAAAAATGTAAGTTAATCATCTGACGATCCTTATTTTTCTATATTTAACATATTTTGTCAGTAATAAGGACAATCAATTTGATTTAATATTAAGTAAGTCTAATTACCTTCTTCGTCTCGATCTGCTTCTAGATCGAGATTTTCTATCTCTATCTCGATCTCTATCTCTATCTCTGAGTCGTGGAGAACGGGATCGACTGTGATGTCGATATCGGTCTGGCGATCTACTTTGGGAACTCGCATTTTCGCAATTTACAATTTCTACACTGCTGCTATCACGTCTGACACTATTTCTATAAAAAAGCGAACATTATATAAGAGAGTTCAATTAGTTAATTATAGTATTGTTAAATTATGGTATATTTACCCAGAATAATCTTGTGTTTCTTGACGTTCATCAAGCAACGGACTCTTTTGATTTTGATGCGTAGACTGATTTATTTGTCGAATGTTCGATAAAGACTGGGAAGAATACGACATAGCTGGTGGATAACCAGGTGGTGGCTGACTCATATCCTGCATCACATTGCTGTTCATATTTGATGCATAATTTTGTGTGCTTGATTTCAAAATATCAGAAGGTTTTAAATCGCATTCAGCTGCAAATGGAAGATTCTGAAAGAGGAAAAAAATTTTATGTACAAGAATCATGCCATAAAAAAAAAATTAAAAAATTATCTGATCAACTTACAGGAACAGTTTGTGCTAAATGCTTATCAAATTCTTCTTCTTGTTGTTTCATTTGTTGCAGCTTGCGCATCTTTTCTTCCATTTCAAGTGAAGAGGTTGCATTGCTTTGCATGGTTTGTTGTAAAGTTTGTAATTGTCTCATAACCTTTAAATGGAACAGAACACGACATATATAGAGTGAATATATTGTACCTTAGTATTGCTATTAACTTTTGGTATTCGACGAGTACCTCTGGATTTGCAAGCAATAGTCCAAGACTTTCTAAATTGCTGTTTGCTGAAACTGTATTGTGCTGTGTATTGGCTGAGGCAGCTGTGCTTGGAGAATTAGTAACAACGACATCGTCATCTTCTTCTTCTCCGTAATCAAACTCTAACAACTTTTTATCAAACTTGACAGAACTCTTTGGTTCATTTGTAACATCCTTTTTCATAAGTAATTGCTGTAAATGTTGTAATTGATCGAAAAAAGAGGAATCCACCTGACCGGAGTTGGACTGATTCTGTGTGAAAAACAACAAAATTGAATAAAATTTTAAGACATATGTGCACAATGCATAAATATATATGACAATATTACCAAAAGTTTGTTTGCGTTGACTGCTGCTTCCATTTTTGTTTGTGCAAGCCATACTGGATCAATCGTTTTTCCAGATGGAAATAGTTTGGGATCCTTCGCAGCATTTTTAATTGTAGATGGCGGAGTTTTTGTGACTGCACTTACATTACTCAGATTACTCCCAGATGATGCATTTAATGTACCTATCAGTATTAAAATGTTATCATGTATATGTATACATATTGTATTCTAAGTTTTATACCTAGTGCAGACTGAATGCAGCAAGTATCAAGCAGCGGAGCAGCAATTAAACGAGGCGAATTTTATACACCACTGTAAATCGCCTCACTGATTGGTTACTGCTCCGCTGCTTGACGTTTGGTGCATCCAGTCTGAATTAGACATAATGCCTATATTTATATTATTTATTAATTTCACATACATTTGTAATTGTATTTTTTATATTTACCATTGCTATTTACTGGCTGTTCTTTATGTATAGGATGATTTGGATCTGCTAGATCAAAAAGTGGTTGAATAACTTCTGGTGGAAAAACTGCATTCTTTTGCCAAAGATTTAATACACGTATAACTTTGCTCTTGTCTTCTTGTGGGCACTTTAAAAGATTAAGAAAGGTAGTCTGCATATTTTTTGCAAATCGTGGAGCGAACACATCTTTCTCCATCCCAAACTGATGTCGGGACTGTCGAACAATTGAATCTATTACATACAACCCTGGTACTTTGTACTCCGGCTTGCACTAAAACAAAATAAAATAAATTACAAAATACACGTATATGTATACGGCTAAGAGAAAATTTGAATAGATATTTACTTTTTGAATAAATTTTTCTACGCTTTGTACAACGTGCTTGTAGAATTTTATTGCTTTGATGGCTCCCCGTGTAAGCGAATTCATTTTGGCTTTCGAGATTGGGGGTTTGACATCGTAAAGAGCAGAGAGCTGCAAAATTAAATTTTGATTAATTATGTCTTCTAAAGAAGCAATATATAGTAGAATTCTTTCATCTGCACACATTTATATACAATACAACAAGTTTGTGCCTAGTTTCAAATATCCTTATAAGACCTGTTTTTTTTATTCCTGCATTAGAACTTTTCTTTTTGTTTTTACCAAATATCAAATTTATCGCTTTAAGTTCCAAAAATATACATTAATTCAGTTTATTAAAAAAAACCAAATCTATACCTGAGCATCTGTTATTTGAATTGTAACGTTGATTCTACAATTAATCGGTGATTGGTAGTCCTAAGTCTTATCGGTGAAATTGACCAATAGCCGACTTGTACGACTAAGGCTGATTGGCCAACTTCACCGATTAAGACTAAGATTTATGACTACCGACTCGTTGTAGAATCAGCATAACGCTGCTTGCATAATCTTCAAAAAACTGGAATAAAAGGAGCAGCATGTCGAGTTTTTGAAGATCAATTCCTATTGTCAGAACTGATAAGTATTGATAAAAAGAAAAGTTCATGAAATTCAAATATATGAATAATTCACATAAAACTATTGTCCCCTATTGTATTGTTCCTTAGGCTTGTTTTCACAATACATGATAACTTAAAGATTAAAGGTGACCAACAAATTCATCAATGAAATTCATTCATGAATTTCTTGGTTACCTTTAATCTTTAGGTAACTATATATTGTGAAATCGGGCCCTAATATGTTCGGAAACGGAGTTCCACTAGTAAGGATTATAATGTATTATCTATGTAATTTATCTTTTATGTGTATTTATTTCTAAAGTTATATAGTATGTGTAACATAAACTATATATGCATGCATTTATTGATAAAAATGTGAGTATGGACTAATGTAGATTTCAATAGAAGAAATAAATATCAACATATCTTTATTTTTATGCTGCCAAAAGCTGCAGCGTTTCAAGTACAATTAATCATGTAATTTTGTTCCTAGAGTAGAAATGTAAAACAAAATGTGAAATGATAAAAATTTGTTACATTTATATATATATATATATATATATATATATATACATATATATATACATATATATATATATACATA
>NW_017305485.1:3868883-3873869 GCF_001594115.1 Trachymyrmex septentrionalis
AAAAGTCACATGACCCTCAATAGTATAATAAGTATATCATATCAAGATTGGCAATCATAGTTTGTTCTTATTTCAAGACCTCAAGTAATGTCTTAAGATGCTAATATGGCTCTATTAGTTCATTCATGACATTTCAAGATTGTACTTAAGACAGTCTTAAATACAAGAATCAACTACAAATATCGACCAAAAAGTGCTTCTAAGAGACACAGAGGACATAGTATAACACAGTGGATGCGTTCGGAGAGACATTATTAGCGTTATTTGTGTCATTCTATCTTCGTTAATTATTATTACATAAAACAAGGATAGAATAACACAAGCAGCGCTAATAGTGTCTCTTTCCAAATGCAGCTAGTGAATCATTATATCCAGGGGGGCAATTGTGTATCTCAAAATGAGATGAAAATTACAAAAGTATGCAAATTCACTAAAATATTCATAATTTAATTGGTCAATATCTAATGAATTTGTTTACTTTTCACCTCATCTCAAGATATACAATCAACTGGTCAACCACTGGTCAAGATGCTAAATAATTCAAATGTGACTTGTTAATTCTATTTCTAACCCGAGATCTCGAAGAAATTTTTAGCATCGCGAACACAACCCAGACAACATACATGTCCAAAAGACATCGTAAAGACAACAGAAAAACAACTTTTGGAGCATACATATCTACAAGATATCTAAGACAAAAAGAAATCTTCTGGATGATGCGTGTTATCTGGGAAGGTTAATGACGTACAGACCACAACATCACACATGTGCATGCTTGTTTAATCATCCCATAATTCAGAAATACTAGCTATTCGCTTAACAAAACCGCGATCACTGATTCAATCGAAATTGGCAAGTGGCCTTCAAAAACAAGTCGCACCAGATCCCGATAGAGAACCATGCAACCTTCATCGTGATCGTGACTTTTCGAAGAGTCTCAACGAAGTTGCGTCTCCGGCGAGGATACCCTTTCGTCAAAATCGAACGGAGCAACACTGACTATAGCTAAGGGGAAGATTCGGGGGGGGACGACGCATCATTTTTTTTCTTTTATCGCAAAGGTTTTTGCGATTTTCTCACGAGATTCAGAATGAGATACGAGGCAAGAAGAGCAAAATCAAATGCGCGCAACATAGAGAGGGAGAGCTGCCCCTACGACGGTGACCTCTAAGACGTGCGCGTACAAGCGGAGAGACCTCGGGGTGTTACTTACCTCCGCATTAAACGCCTTTACCGCCTCCATCGCGTGGGGCAGGGGAAAAGCCTCCTCGCGTCACGGTCGTCGTTAAGTCTCACGCGGATCTCGACGTAGCGTAATACCAGCGAAACGTCCGCACTAAAGCTCGCATTTCTCCTTCATCACGCACTGTGTAGACGAGCCATGCCATTCAAGATGGCAGGTCTCCCGTTTTTCCCGATACGCATCGCGGGACGGTCGACGCGTGACGTCACACCTGTCGTTTGCCTGATCGGTAAAGCAGAAGAGGCGTCGATTCATAGAGCTGTTATCGATTATTATTAGCTACGTTCAGAAAAAGTAGCTTTGCAACTGTTGTTAAATTCTTGAATACGATTGGTCCTTGCTTTTGGTTCCTTATGAACCTAAATGTATAAACTCAATAATCAATAGTCGTGATGCGCAAATGTTATAGATCGCAAACGTGCTTCTCGAATATGTCTCAATACGAATGCAACTTTACGTGTAGGCTCGAAGAGATCGATTGTATATCTCGAAAATTACAAAAATGAGCAAAATTCGCTAGATGTTGACTAATGAAATTATAGTCTAATAAATTTTTCACTTTTGTAATTTTTATCTTGTTATAAGCAATGTTTCAAGATATATATATATATATATACACATAATGATCCTCAATCATAAATACATATACGTATGTAGCTCAGTTCACGCCGAAGATAAGAATTTGAAAATTCTTATCTTCTGGATTATTATCAATGATTATTAATAATTAATGATAATAATAAAGCTAATATTAATAATTATATATATATAGTATACATTATATATATAATATTACCATTATTACATTATAATAATTACTAATATTTACTATTTTAATTATTTATTATTATTCTGAATCTTGAAATTTTGAAAAATTCTAAAATTTACATAATATTCCTAAAAAATTATTTGAAAAATTTCAAAAAATTTTCACTAGAATTACCTGGAATATAGATTTTAGAAGGCATTACTATACTATTCCATTAGAGGCATCAGCCATTTCTTTGAGTATGTGTGCGTTGATTACTAAATTAAATAGCGTAACAGAATGAGAATAAACATAAAGTAAAACTTTAGAATAAAATATGAAATCATTTATGATATTTATTATTTACTTGATATTTTAACTCTTATGGCAACAAAATAAGCAATACACATATTATAACATTTATACCATACATGTAATAAAAATATAAACTTGTGGTATATTTGTGTAATACACATATAAGTGAATATTGTATTAAACTTTTTTCGATGTTGAAAATATTTTAATCTAAGATATATTATTAAAAATGACAGTAAAAATAATTCGTAGCATTTATAAAAATAAATTACTTATAATACTGTAAGAAACATACTTTACTCAAAAATGCTAAAAGTTCATGTCTCACATTTTTCTTTTAAAAAAGTTCTAAAAGAAAATAATACCATTCATAAAAAAATAACATAAATCAATTTTTCACGATGGAAATACTGTAATTATTATACATCTGTATCTATTAACAATCAATTCATGTAATGTAATTGATGTCTCTATTATATTAGTTATATCTCATTTACTATTCTTGTACTACAAAAAAAAAATCCATATAGCGCAATAATAAATTGCTGCAAAATGAGCTTCTTTTGTACACGAAAAACTCTATCGACAAATTGTACAATATTAGACTGACACATTAAGAAAAACTAAAATAAAATTTACCACTATTTTAAAAAATAATAAAAAATATTGCAAATATCGAAACACTTGTTAAGAAGTATAATAAAAACATCGCAACATCTTCTCTCATCTATGTGTCCTTTGAAATTAGTTGAACTTGACAGTTTTGACACATGATTCATTATACCATAAAACTTCTAATCAAGCTCAAAACTTGCCCGTAACTTGTCACTGCAGTTTGTAAAGTCCCAATTTGACCTGAAAGTAAGCATAATATAATAACATTTTTATTATATTAATCAATTCTTTAGTAAATGGTAGATTTGAAATAACAAATAGCTAAGTTTCGAAGGAGAGAAAATTATGCAAGATTATTAGATTACAATACAAATTTTATTCTTCCTTTAAATTTTTAATTAATGATTTTTATAAATACCCATTTATGAAAACTGTCGAATATACACTTGTATTGTAATTATGTGTAGTTCTTCCCTGGTGAACATTTTTCTCATAATTTTTATATAAATTGGAACATTTTTCAAAAATACTCAGAAATATTTAGATATCAAAGTTTATATCTTATTTCAGAATTTGTCATATAAATAAATTCTAAAATATTCTAAAATTTCTTATTTCATAATTAAAAAAAAAATTTAATTTTTTAGATTTTATAATATTTCATCAGAAATTATACTTATAAAAAATCTTAGAAATCTTACGATATTTCATAATTAACATGTATGAACAATTCTGAGAAAAGATATAGATTTTCTGAGAAATGTTCCAATTCGTATAAAAAATGAGAATTGTAAAATTATATAGAAATTTAGAAAAATTATATAGAAATTCTAAAAAATTATATGAAAAATTGTAAAAAAAATTTTCGCCAGAGTTTACTTGACAATAAAAGAAAAATTTAGAATACAGAGGATTTGAATATAGGAGCAATAAGTATGAAGAATTGCATGAAAAGCTGATTATATATGTAATGCTTTATTATAATTTTGTTATATAAAGATTAGTATTAAATTTAAGTATATAAGCTAAAAAGTAAGAAAGAATTTTATCAATATCATATAGTAAGACTTATTACTTTATTATCACTTTAATATTATTGTTAAAATGTCATTTATTTAGCACTCTGAAAAGATTGACTTCTTCACTTATCTAAATAGATGTCAATCTCTTCCTTATAATTTTGTAGGTTCGTAATATGATGACAATTCTTAAGCTGCTTATTATCGATTATACGAAATAAAGTGCCGCGCTTTCTCGCAATCCTCTGCAGTATACATATATGAAAATTAATTTTTTAAAATTTTGATGATTTTTTACATTGATATTTTGTATTATTTTAACGATTTTAAGCATAATCCGATAATGGAAGGTAAAAATATAATCTTACAAAATCAGAAGACAAATAGACACTGACCAAAATTCGATTATAAAAGATCTAAAAAAAATCTACTTACTATTTTCATTCTTGACTACGCTTTCCTTCAGATTTCCTTCATTAGTTCCTACCACATGTATACTCAATTTTCTACAATTACTTCCATTCAGTGTATGTTTTGCAAACCATTCTCTCAAATCGTTAATTTTTATGTTCTTCATTGCAAGCGCTTCTCTTTCATGTCTGTCAAACATGTATTGCCAATTTGTATAATCTCTTTCCAAATACTCCAGTTTCTCCCTTCTTCTTTTATTCCACTTTTTTTAAATTTCCTTAATACTTCCTTAACATCATCTAGTTCTTCTTGTGTAAACGTTTCCAAAATCTTATTAAACGATTTCAAAAATTCCTCGATTCGTTGATCTACGTGCTCAGTTGTGTATTTATTTGCTTGTGTGCAAACAGTAATGCAATATCCTAAAATTCCATTAACATCTATAAGGTCGCATGAGACATCATAACCAAGCTGTTCTTGAGTTCGTAATCGATTACTTAACGGTTCTTTCATTATTATCTAAAAAGAAGTATGAATGAATGGAATATATAGATAATCGCAACAATTGCAATATATATAATCGAAGTTATTATTCATATTTTATTTACTTGTACAAATAAATGAATATAATTCGA
>NW_017305485.1:3873969-3886563 GCF_001594115.1 Trachymyrmex septentrionalis
GTTATTCATATTTTATTTACTTGTACAAATAAATGAATATAATTAGAGAATTCCACGCATTAAAAATATATGAAATGATGTTATTTAATACTTACGATCAACAAATTGATTAACACTGATAACTCAATTGAAGTAACATCGGCTTGATAATAATTTGACACTACGGAATTTACATCAATTTTATTAATATTTTTCAATTTGCAATAGTATGTGCCCAAAGGTACCTGAATGACCTTCGTCTTCGATATCATACTAAAAGACAAGAAACCGCAATTAATTACTTCGATATATTGTAGTATAGTCTTGATTACAGCGTCTTGTGTCATATTGCCTTGCACGAGGCACTGAATGTACAAATGATCAGTAAAGGATTTCACAAAGTCTCGAAATTCTTCAAAATTAATATCACATAGAGCAGTGTGCATGTCAAAATGTGTATAATGGACGAACTTTAGTATCCATAATTTCACATCCCTACAGAAAAGAATAAAAAAAAAATATATATATATATATCATTAATTAATTGAAATGTAGTTTGATTGTAACTCAATATGGTATAATTTTACAATATCAATTGTAATAATATATATCATTAATTAACTCTGTTAGTTATATACGAATTTTATAATTGCTTCAATTATGTTTAATAATAGTCACTTGACGAGTTTCTGAGGTTTTATAAATTTGTTGTACAATATTCTGAGTTGTTGCACTTTAACAATTTCAAACAAGTCCTTCGTAATAAGATTTGGATAGTCCACCATGTATTTTGCAATAATAATTAATAAAAACTGTAATATAAATAAAATATTGATGCATTTTCTAGAAATTATATTCATAACTCCAACATATGTTTTGAACATAACTTTACCGGTAGTTTTTCATTAAATCCGTTCATTTTTATTATAATACCTTTTTCATCGACTCTTATATCGTAATGAAATTTAGCTTCTATAGCTGGATATAATTCTTCAGTCAATAATAGTCGTAATACACTGCAGTACATTTCCATGAGAGCTGCACTGAAATGTTAATGTAAATATTTTTAAAAATAAGATACAAATTATAAAAAATTATTATTATTATTAAATATTAATTGCAAATTAGAAATTGATATATAGGATCAGTAGAATATAGTGTTATTATATTATATAATGTAGTTATTACATTTTCCATGCTATTACTTACTTTTTCGGCGACTGAAGTCCCAAATTAGAAACAAAATGCAAATTGATATAACATTTTGGAATACAATACACTGGACGATACCAAATCTCCGACATATTATCCTTGTGTAATTTTACAGGATATTGTGGAACCTCCGCTGGCATCGATATTAAAGAGAAGTCGCTGGTAATGAATGTATTTGGTAATGGTAAATGAAAATCTGGCAATGGCTCGATAGATTTCCAGCGTTTAATCCATTCCTTTGGTATATCAATATCCGTATACTGGATTTTAAACCATGGCTCGATCTTATTTAATTCAAGACAGTCAAAATCATTGTTAAAAATCATGATATTTGCAGTTTCTGGCACCAAATAGTCCAAATATTTTTGTATAGCTTCCGGATTATACTCGAGAAGAAGATTATAGTATCCAGTTATATAATCCCGAGACGAATAGTAATGCATATTTATACATAAATCGTCCACATTATCCTCCATATCTGAAAATCTAAAAAAAAAGCCTCCAAGTATAAGTGAAGTCTTATATATATTTTGTCGGTTTTTCTCTCTCATCCTCACATTTATATATTTATTCTTAAAATTAATTTACCTAAAAGTATCTTTTCTTATTTTATAAATCTCATCGTAAATCCGTTTCTGCGGGCCCTCTTTCTTTAATAAATTGATAAAGGAAAATATTGCATTTAGAATTTCCTCCAGATAGTGTTGTCCCTCATAGGAGAGATCTACACTAATCTTGAACAAGGCATACATCGAGTTATATTCAAAATCGTTTGCACACGTACCACCAAACGAATCAAGGATCCACATTTTTTTGCGAAGATAACTAAATAAGGAACCTTTTCCTTCATGCATAATAATCCATGCGACATAATGATTTGGTTTGCTTTTGCAAAAGTCAAGTAGTGAAGGTACTGCCCATGTTATTTCTAACTAAAAGACAATATTTATTCAATATAAAGATAACTTCTTTTGAATCTGTTTGATTCACATACTTGACAGATATCTTTGAAAGGTTTAAATATTTTATATATTTTCCGGAAAGCGGGAGTATCAAAAGAAACATTTTTAAATGCGGTAAAATCATCAGGAGGCAGTCCGTTATTTGGTATATCAGCAAAGCTCATTGTGACATATTTTTCTAATGTATCCAGTGGTAGTTTCGTCTACAAGACATATTATGTTATGAATTAACTATATTTAGTAAGTAATCAATTCTTTCGTTCTCGTTGTAATTTTAATGAAATTACTTGTATAACTAGCTTCATTCTGTGAGCGCTATAATGGCGTTTTCTGAATTTGTGCAACTCTTCGTACAATTTTTCATTATGTACATTATCGCGCAATGTTATTAAATTGCCCCAAGTAAACTTGCTGGCTGGATGATTAGTTCGCGCGAAGGAAGAAAATAGTTGTTCCTTCCTGTTCTCATCACAAGATAAAGCCAACTGAAACTCTATATGAGCATATCATATCAAAATTGCAAGTTGTGGTAATAATATTACGATTATAATTTATATACCACTTTCTATAGCCTCTCGCTCCCGTATGATGGCATCTTTCTTCATTAGGGGTTTAATGAAAAATTGAGCAAAACGATCGAGAGCTGATAACAAATATTTCTCTTCGATATGAAAGAAAAATGTTGTATTCTCATTGTCCGTTGTAGCATTAGTATGTCCACCATGCTTAATAATAAATTCATGAAAATCGTTTTCCTACAAGTAAAATGATATACATTTGAATATATGCAAATAAATAAATTTTATAGTATATTCATGTTTCATGTTCTACTTGTGGATATTTTTCGGATCCCATGTAAACCACATGCTCAAGTAAATGTGCCAGGCCTGGAATCTCCAGTGGATCACTGAAACTGCCTACTCCCACACACAATCCACATTTTGCCTATGTTAAAAATATATATATTTGTATGTTACGGGTAATAATTAATTCGGGATTTATACATTTTATGCTTTATTAAAGCAGGCATTATGTATATTAGCCATTATGAATTATGCGCGAATTAATCAATTCACTTCCTATAATATAGATACACTGCCACTTAGGAAGGACATAAACTTTATTGAATAGTACGTAAAAAATTAAAAATTAATTATAAAACAGAAATGTGTTATTCTTTTTACTTTTTTATATAGGATGTTTAATTAATCTAGGCAAATACCTCAAAAATTTCTTAATTTTTAAAATTAAATTTATTCAAACTAGAACTCTTTCCATTTTTTATTATTTCGAACCTTTTATTATTTTATATCAAGAGTTTGTTCCAATATAGTCGAACCAGCTTCAAACTATCAGAAAACTGTACATTATCTCAATTTGATTATATTGTGCTATACAATTTTATAAAGATACAATATATAGATTCTTAAGTCATAAATTGATCTGAAAACATGTAGAAACAAAGCCCTAAAATTTTCAGATTTGTTTTCTTTAAGAAAATATGATCACCGTAACTATAGATTCTTAGGTTAATATTCGCTAGTAGGTTAGTTAAATAGTACATAGTCGACTCTAATATTTAAAATTGTCTTAAGGACTGATTCTGTAACTCTTTAACGACAGTTGTTGATGTCGTTGCGCAGATATTATATATAGAGTAAAAAAGCTGTGCAATAACATCTCTTAAGTATATGAATATGTCACAAAGCAATCAGACCACTCTGTATTAACATCTTAAGACATTACTTAAAGATGAACTTGAAATAAAAACAGATTATGAATATCAGCCTTAATACTGGCAATAAATTATGTAACACAACTATTATATCACCCTATCCTCATGGAATAACGTACACCATTGATCATAGCACACGGAGTAAATCCATGTCCGTATTCCCGGAATGAATTTTCGAAATTTATCAATTTATATTAGGCCTTATATATACAGATATCTTTTATCTTTTTTCTATAATTATATATATACTTTATCTTTTTTTTTTATTACAAATCCAATATTTAATAAATTATATTAAAAAATGGATATAAGGAATATCCTAAAATATAAATTAAATTATCTTATACCTTATATGCATTTTTCATAATTCGTTTAATTGAACTATTTTCTTCATTATATTCATCGCTTGTATCATGTTTATCTTCGTCTTTATGATCTCCTTCTTCCTCTCCTATTAGCAAAGCAGTTAAACCGTTTGGTAATCTGATGACTCTAAATTTAGAAGATAAAACAAACAATAATAAAATAAAAAATTAGTAAAAATATTAATCGTGTTCTTTTCAGGTGTATTTCATCGTTCGTTTTTCTTCTTTTCCTGTTGGAAGAAGTTTAGCTGAAAAGATCTATTATCTAGATAATATTTCTTACGCTTATTTCGATCGAAATCATACTTATGTTGAACATTTATGATTTCATCTCACCTATATGCTGCCTCGTCTTTCTCCGATGTAATGGGCGTCTCCAGATATTCGACTTTAAAGCGCTCATCATTATCACTACATTGCATTTTTGGTATTATATCAACGCAGGAAGTCAGAATAGAAATTAAATCGGTTAGTAAAATATAAATCCGAAGAATTCGTAACAGGTTTTTAAGTCGTTTTTAACTTTATTTCTAATAGACTTGGTTATAGTTTTCCACAGCACTCTAACCTTCTTCTTTTTCTTGAAGTCTTTTATGCTTGTTTCTATCAATGATTACTGAATTTTTAAGAATTAGAAAAAGACGGAGAGTAAATTGAATCGAGATGAAAGTTGTTCTTCTTAAGGCATCTGATTGGATTTAATTTATACGGACAGCTCTAAATGGCCTCAAAATTTATTGCCCCAGTACTGAAAGTCTATAATACACATATAATGTAAACTGTAGATTTTCAGTAATGGCAGTAAATTTTGAAACACTGTAATGGTAGAAATGACCATTAAAGCTGTTTGAAAGATGGCTGCTGAACGCCGGCCATTTTCACCGAGTGCCCCAAAGCGTCATTCTATTGTTTTCCTTTGATTAGCTTGGTTAGTCCCATGGTGGATATCTGTTCTGGCCCTGATCCGATGATGGAAATTAACTTGGCCAACATACTACCACAATCAAAATCGGCCTCACTTTTACACAAAGATTTTAAAGATAATGCAACACTATCTGAATACATAAAAATATATATTCTCATAAAAATAATTCATAGTACTTCCCAGCAAACGAGAATGGATTAAAATGGATTGAAATGTTTTCTATCGGAATGCATATTTTAAATATACGAATACTTTTTGTTGGATTTAATTGGATTCAATTAGATTCAATTGGATTGCAATTGAATTGAAAAACTGCATTTCCTATTAAAAATTTTGAATTGAACAGTATTTACTATGCACAGAAAAAGCTAATATTATTTTTAGATTGAAAGGCATAGAGATATGCTACATGCAATTCCTATAAATGAATAAAAATGCATTCGGAATTGAAAAGCATTTATTTTAACATTCATGAATCATTATTTCTGAAAATCTGAATCCATTTCAATTCATTTCAATCCATTCTCGTTTGCTGAGTTATAAAAACTAAATAATTTATATTATTATAACAAATATAAAATAAATAAGACAGTCTTTTTCTATTTCATATATTGAAACATTAAAGGCATTAAAACATTATGTTAGTATCTCACTAAATAACAGCAACATGTCAAAAGAACACTGCAAATGTTTTTTTTTTATCAAAAAAATGTTAAAATAACATCTCGCATTTTCCTTCTTCAATGAATCTGGAGGCACTGGTAGTGTCTCGGCTAAGCTACGTGCTGTGACACTGCCGTGGCTACTTTACGTAAATCAAATATAAAAAAAATAGAACTATTTATTAGAAATAATAAAAATAAATTCCATGATGGAAATTATTACAGTTAATATCAATACCTATATTAATAATTAGTTTATATATATATATCATTTATATTATATCTCAGTTTAATTTTCCTTGTACTTTAAAATCCATAGAGTTTTAAAGCGCTCATTGTCAATCTGCTGCAAAATGATCTTCTGTGCATGAAATTTTATAAATGAATTGTGTAATGTTAGACTGATACAATAAGAAAAAATTCAGTGATACAATAAGATACAATAATATAAAATTCACCAGTAATCGGTAGCTACACACGCAAGTATGAGTTCATATACATGTACTCTCGACGCGCCGAAAGCGAGCACATGATGTACACACATATACAAGCTCGTGCTTGATGTGTGTTAGAGTATATTCACACACTTGCATAGCCGCATGCATACACGCCTACCGACAGTTGTCGGTATCGTTGCGCAGCTTTTTCGCCATATAAAATATCTGCGCAACGACACCGATAACTGTAGGTAGGCGTGTAAAGTCATGCATAAAGAGAATTATCCAATCGCATTTCTTTTATAAAAACGCATGTAAAATGTGATTGGATAATTTTCGTTATGCATACGTTTATGCGACCAGAGAGTAATACCCTTAAGGTGAAATCACACGGTACGGGAATCAGTATGCGGGACAGAGGATGAGTGATTCGAACAGCCAATCAGCACTCTTTTGCATTTTTTTCTGTTACGTCCACTTTTCAAGGCTGCAAATAATAAATTGATATTTGATTCATATAATTACATGTAGCACGATTATATAAACCAAATATCGATTTATCATCTCCAGCCTTGAAAAGTGGACGATGTACCCTAAGAAAAGTGGATGTTGCTATGTAGTTTACATCCACTTTGTCAGAGGGCAGTAGTGCGCGGCAGCATTTTGCGGTTACAGGTTTCGGGCCGTCACGTCCTCTCTCAAGTTTCTCTCTGCTCAAACTTACTGTGTGATTTCACTCTTATTGCACCAGTGTATACCAATTTAGAACTTGGGATGGAAAAAGAACAGACTTAAAGAGAGGAGGAGTAAAGAGGAACACGTTGATCCGCGTCTTTGGGTTACACCAAAGCGGTGCGTTAATGCGTATCGCTGGTCATAATTATTCGTGAATCTTTGCACTCCTCGACAGCGAAATCCAGAGTAGGGAAAACCTCGCCTGTTTTCACGGTTTGCATACCAACGTCGGTCTGCCTGTCTCGTTTATTAAGGAATACGGCCATGGCGTCGTCTGATCAACCGATCAACGTTGTTCCAGACTCGGCGACTAACGTTACAGAAACACCGGAGAGCACAAAGGAGTGAGTTGTCTCTTTTATAAGAAAAACGCCATGGACGCGTTTTCCTGTAATCTGATTTGTAATTGCGTCACATGGACGGATAGAACCAGGAAACTCCCTTACGAGCATTTTCTATTTATATATCGTTCTTGCGACACTTAGACTCTCTGTAACTAATTAGCTTTAAGTACGTCGAATATATACCATGCTTTGTCTCTCTATATAAGTGATAATAGCGACTTCGATTGCACTCGGTGTACAGTTAGTGTGCATTAGTACACATTAAAGCCGTCGCACACTAATTGATGTAAAAATGTGAGTTTAATATAAATATAAAAATGGGTTATAGTACCATGAAATTCTCAACATTTTGTGCTGTTAAAATAAAATAAACCTGTATTTTATAATTCCAAATATTTGCTTTTACACAGATTAGATCAGTGTACAACGGCTTTAATATATCTAGTGCGCCAACCGCACTTAGTGCGTCCAATCGCTATAAGTATTCTATTTATTCTATGAATAATATTAAGGTTCGCGAGAATGACAAGGTTGACGCAACAGTTTTTAAATAGAGATGCTTGAAAAATTCCTAATTTGAAAAAAGAATCATCTACATTCGTACAATTATCGAATATATATGTATATATGCAATCTTTTGGATCCAAGTAACATGGAATATTTTAGCAATATTGCAACTGTATAGTGTGCATATAAGCATTTATATATCAATGTTAAAAGACGATTCTTTCTTTTTTTTTTAATTAGGAATTTTATATTTTGCCTTTAATTCTATAAAGCACAATTGGGCATGATGTGTTATTTTATTCTTGTTCAACATTCAGTGAGAACAAGGGTAAAATATCATATGTGCATCATGCGCTTTATAATATGGATAAAATATATACATCATGCAGTGTCTATTTTGAATATTTAAAATTATTGTCATATCAGGAGCGAACGTGATGCTACAAAATATTTTGTTTATATGTAATTAGAAATTCTATTAGTTATAACAAAATTAATAAAGATTCTAAAAGGCTTCATTTATTGATTTATTCATTAGAACCTATTTGAATTATTTGTTTTTTATATTATATATATTTTTATAGTTTTTCAGTACTTGCAAGCGTATTTCTGCCAATGTAAATTAACTTTAAAATTTCGAAGTAATTTACTCTTTATCTTTTTTTAATTCTTAAAACTAGAAGAAAATAAAAAGCAAATTAAACCAAGATTGAAGTGAACCCACTTTAATGTGTGGTAGAAATGGACAACAGTAAATAACACATCTTTAATTTATAGAATAAATAAAACACTTATTCATGTGTTACTGTAATATTGCTGGAATGCTGTACGCTGTATAGGGACATATCAGTTTCGTAATGTATTCTTTGATGAAAAGAATTGTGCACAGGTCTAGATGTTGAGATTAGTTTTTTCTATGATGATGATATGGTTTTTTGTGGGTTTTACCAACAGAAATTTGAATAGTTCTGTGAAATTTTATCATATCTGTCACTATTTCCGAGACCTTTTTATTTAGATTTGTATATATATTTTTTTAAGAGACTATATTTATTGTTATTATTGTCTTCTATTAGTAACGTTTATTAATATTATTACTTATATATAATATTTACAGATTGGCAGAATCAAAAAAGAAAGTTGCTAATCAACATTATTCACAAAAACAGTACAAGAAAGCATTGATTGGTTACAATGAAGTTATTGGTAAGTGTTCTAACAGTATTATGTAACATCTACTGTTTCTGCTTTAACATTCTGTTGCAAGCATAAGTCCGGATGTACAATAGATTTTTAAATTTTAAGCCATAAGAAATGGACAAATTACAGATCCGATTATTCTTCTCGCATTCAACTGTAATTGATCGATTTCTTGCGGCTTAAGGCTTAAACCACCTATTGTACATCCAGACTTATGCATATGAAGTATCATTTTATCTTGGTTGTTCCCAGAGGGTAAAACAAGAATGAATTGATATTTCATGCGTATTATGTGTGCAATAGAATACAGCTCATGATTTTGTTCTCGATACTATTTTTATATCAGCATGTTATTTTAATGGTACTTCATTGTATTTAATTTTTATATCAAACTCAATAAAATTTTATTTCTCTCTTAAAAAATTGAATAGCTGAGATCTCTAACTATTAATTGACTCATTCGGCAGTTAAATAAGGAAAAACTAATTTCCTAAGAATATTGAATGTTTTTTTTAAATTTTACTAATTATAAATTTTTGTAAATAACTATAATGAATCCAAAATATTTTTCAGCATTGTGTCCTGATATATCTCATTACTACAGTAATAGAGCAGCATGTTACATGATGCTTGGGCAATACCGAGATGCACTGGCAGACGCTAAAAAATGTATCGAACTAGAACCAACATTTTCTAAAGTACGTTGATGATTTTCTAGCTAGTTAATTATATTGTAATGAATCAATAAATTTACTTTTTGTTTACATTCCAGGCATTTATAAGAATGATCAAGTGTTGCTTGATTTTGGGAGATATTTTAGAAGCTGAGACATCATTAAAGAAATTGATGGATTTTGATCCTAATAACGAGTCAATAGCTGCAGAACAAAAAGACATAGCATATGTAAAAAAATTTCTTAAGGATGCTGATGCTGCTTATAATGCCAAGGATTATCGCATGGTAACAAAATTTGTTTCGATAACATGTTTCCGATAACATCTATTAATAATCGATTTGTATATAATGTTTTCATATATTTGTGTATACACAAATATATAAGAATATGTATGTATATATATATATATATATATGTATGTATGTATGTATGTATGTATATGTATGTGTATAATTATTGGAATTGTGTTCCGTAGGTTGTATATTGTATGGATCGTTGTTGTGATATAAGTACATCTGGAACACGTTTTAAATTGATCAAAGCAGAATGTCTGGCGCTTTTAGGAAGATATCAGGAAGCTCAAGATATTGCAAAGTAAATTATCATGCTAAATCAAGAGTATAATAATTATTATTTATATAAATCTTATTATTTTTTAATTAAAGTCATATTATTTTTTATCTTATCTTAGTAATGCTTTACACATCGATAAACAGAACGCTGAAGCGTTATATATTCGTGGAATGTGTTTGTACTTCCAAGACGATGTTGATAGAGCTTTTACACATTTTCAACAAGTACTGCGACTTGCACCAGATCATGATAAAGCATTGGAAATATATAAAGTAAGAAGATAAAATAAAAATAATTTTCCTCTAATTCATATTAATTTTCCAACTATATAATTAGTAATATGCTGTTTATTCCATACACTTTTCTTTTTCTATTATAGAGAGCAAAATGTTTGAAGAAGAAGAAAGAAGAAGGAAATGCAGCATTTAAAAGAGAACAGTATCAAGAGGCTTATAATCTTTATAATGAAGCCTTAACTATTGATCCACACAACATTATGACTAATGCTAAGTTGCATTTTAATAAGGCAACAGCTGCAGCTAAGGTATTGTTCTTAAAAAAAAAAAAATTAATGTTTGCACAAATATATTTATTTTGTTGTTTTTTGTAGTTAGGAAAGTTAAATGAATCTGTAGCAGAATATACAAAAGCTTTAAATCTCAACGAAAATTATCTAAAAGCTCTTTTAAAGAGAGCGAGTATTTATATGGAACTCGAAGAATATGAAGAGGCAGTTTACGATCTTGAAAAAGCGTGTAAAATGGATAAGACTAATCGCGGTATGAATCGTTGCTTATTAGTTTTTAACATATAATAGGATGGGATATTAATAATAGCTTATATCTTAACGTGTATATATATTTTTTATAATTTTTTCAGAAACGAAACGATTGCTTGGAAAAGCTAAAAATCTATTGAGGAAATCTAAAAGAAAAGATTATTATAAGATTTTAGGTATTGACAAAAATGCATCTACCGAAGATATTAAGAAAGCTTATAGGAAACGGGCTCTAGATCACCATCCAGGTAAGGAATAGATCGTTTGTTGAAAAATGTAATTATAAACGTGGCTTTATATTATTATACTTTATATTTTACAGATCGTCATGTTAACGCCAGTGAAGGGGAGAAAAGAGAACAAGAAAAAAAATTTAAAGAAGTCGGAGAAGCTTATGGGATTCTCTCGGACCCCAAGAAACGATCTCGCTATGATCGCGGTCATGATTTAGATGATAACGAGGGTGGTTTCCAAGGTTGGTATAAATCTTTTTTTGTATGTATAATTTTAATTAATACATTACATCCATTTTATGTTTTTTTATTACTATTAAATTATACATATATTCTCTCATCTGTTTTTCCAGATATGGATCCAAACGCAATGTTCCACTTCTTCTGTGGTCAAGATGGAGGTTTCCAATTCCAGTTTCAAGATGGAGGTTTCCCTAGTAGTGCGTTTCAGTTCCAGTTTCCAGGTTAACGATGTTTTAAAAAATATGGTACAATGTAACCAACTGTATATGGAATTCGGTATGATATTCGTCTGTTTTTAGTAAATACTGCATCGAATTATTCAAATACTTAAGCTCACGATGCAACATAGTATCATTTGCATTTCGTAATTTTGAAATTAATAAATATAGGTATTTATCTGAGCGCGCGATTAACACATATATTTATTTAAATACGACATAATCCCTACATCACAAAGTTGCACAAAAGTTGCAGCAACATTACTGTACATTGCAGCAACATTGTATATTGCAGCAATATTGCAGAAATTTCGCAACGATATTGCTGCAAATTCTGTGCTATATGGAAAACTTGTATATATAACATGATTCTAATATGTATTATGATACGGTAGATCTTCGATTTAATGAATTGATTAAGTGAAAAAACATTAAGGTTAACGTCGTACAACAAGCAATTTTGAGATTTGAGACACACTCGTACCTGACGAAACCTTTGTGAATAGATAAGCAAATGTTCATTAGATTAATAGATGAAGCATTCTTTTACTAAGAAGTTTATTTTATTTTTTGAAATTTTAGACTGTCTGTTATCGCGTTGTAGATATTATATTAATTATTGAAAGAGATTAGATCTTTACTCTTTTATTTATTTTGATATTAGTCATTGGAATCGCTTTTAAAAGTTCGTAAAATCGAGGGTTTACTATATAATTTCGCTAATTGCAACAGAGTATAAGTTTGATATAGAATTAATGAAATATTGCTATATATATATATATATAATATAGATAGATAGATAGATAGAT
>NW_017305485.1:3886663-3887095 GCF_001594115.1 Trachymyrmex septentrionalis
TATTATTCTACAATGATAAACACGCTTACATCGTTTCCAAATGTAAAAGTTTTAAGAATATATTGTTTTATAGATCCAATGTATTCATTCTAAAAATTTTTCTACAAATATATAAATTATTAGCGGCGATGTAAACTTCGATGGTAAAAAGGGGTAAGGTTTTGAAATTAATAATTCGTTTTCAATCTTGATCATTTGCATCGTGTACTTGTGTATGTATTATGTATGGTACGTGATAAAAAATAAAAATTTCCTCATCTCATAATATAATCATTATAATAAATATTTAAATTTGCTATTATTTGTAAGTTCCATTTTACAGATTTAGAATTTTTATTTTCTTAGATTTTTTTTATGAAATGAAAGAAATAATAATACACACATTCTCTCTCTCTCTCTCTCTCTTTCTCTCTCCCCCCCCCTCTCTCTCTC
>NW_017305485.1:3887195-3895788 GCF_001594115.1 Trachymyrmex septentrionalis
ATAGAATTATTTAATATTTTATGACATCAAAATTTGCCAAAATAAAGTCTGCTTGGAAGAAAAAGGAAGTTTCCTTGTTGTCGATTTTAATTTAGATTTTAAGCTAGATTTTATAGTTTAATAATTTATGTGAATAGTATAGTTTATTTTTTAATGATTCATTTGTGGAAATAATAATTCTACATCATTATTACGATTATTAATTATATATAGCATCACTATTAATTAAACAATGCATCCAGAAAACCAGATAAATACCATTGGATATTTATAGATATCGTTGGATTTCTATAGTATTCTACACTCTTTCAGGTAGCTGAAAGTGTGCCGACATGACAATGTTGAACATGGACACTTCTTTTTGAGACCACGTAGTAGCTTCTTGCTAAGCCGAGCAATTTCGACGATCACTTATCTTCTTGTTCAAGAGAGCGTTTGTTCCTTGTTGTCGGAAGAGATGAAGGTTGGGAGTGAGAAGAAGAGAGAGTGAGAGAGATGTGATGAAGAGACAAAGAAGAACCAACTGCTTCAAGGGAGTAGAAGAGAGGGAGAGAGGGGGGGAGAGAGAGAGAGAGAGAGAGAAAGAGAGAGATGGAACTGACTATGAGGGAAGTTTGGAGGTGACTTTCAGGCGTGGAGAGTTGCGCGCGCGTCAAGGCAATCCACTCGATCACTCTCTGGGGACACTGAGAAACCCTGGTTTGCCGCATACCCATATACATGTACGTGAAGTACAACATATGGCATGTCCACATACCCACATACCCCGATCCAATGGAATAATGTTGGAAAAACCGTTTAACTCTGTAAAAGCAGACGTTGTTTTCTGAATATATATAACAGGAAGTTAAATCAATGATAAATCAAATTTTGTAACTTGTTGCTAGATACTAGGAGAGTATTGCTTATTGTTATTATTCTAAAAAATCGTTAACAAATCAATTTAATACTGTTTGCTTCTGAAGAAATGAAGTATTTTTTAGTAAAAATATAATTTTCAGTGAATTAATTATTTTTATTGCTAGATATCGAGACCTCATTATTATTATAGAATATTAAAACGCTGATAAATTCGGTCTCGACGTCGCGGTGGACATCGTTCTTTCTGATTACTAAAGATTATATATTATTCGGTAAAATTATTTTATTAATAAATCAGTCTTCTGAGGTGCTGTTTACAATTAATCATTTGGATCATAAATTTATTATTGTTATAAAATTGATCGTATACGTTATGAAAATGAATTTCAATCAGAGTTTCGATATTCTCTAAAGAGAAAAATAGAACACGAGTGTGAAAATTCTCGCGGACACATGCGGGAGTTATACGCAGGTGTCCGATGTCGCGGACGCATGTTGTGTAGCATCAGTAGCATGTCCTTGTCGATTGAAACTGTTACATATCCGTCCCGTGAATCACGCTGAGGTGTTCCCCAATTGGTTTCCAGTGATCCGACGTGACTGCGATAGTAATTCTGATATCAGACGCCAAATTGCCCCTTTAAAGCGTCCCCCAAGCAGAACAAGTTACGATAATATCGAAATGATGTTAAAATTAATCGTAATTGATTAGCTTTTAGTGACCATTTTGATGTCATGATGATTTGTGTTCTGCTTGGAGTATTTTATATTGTTCTATTTGCGTCAGTATTATGGAAAGAACGGTTTTACTGAAGCGTATAAAATTTAGCTAGATATGGATCTAAAATAATTTTGTTGGACCAAAATGATTATGTAGGACGCGCAAACGAGTCACTAGAATGTTAAAACTTTTTATAACGTTATCATTAACACTAATCGTTCTATATAATTATTTCGATGATCCTACAAAATTCTTTTCAGATCTGTATCTATACATTGAAAAAAATTTACTAAATTTTTGCTTTAATAGTACTAATTAAATATTTACTAAATGTAAAGATATTTATTAGGTACAAGAATCATCAATTTAAGTATCATTTTTTTTTCATTGAGGAAATACTTATTTACTTTAAGCAAATGTTTAGTTAGTACTAAATATTAAAATAAATATTTATTAAAATTTAGTAAATTTTTTCACTGTAGCTAAATTTTTAGTTTAGCAAAGTGTCGTTCTTTCTGTATATATGCATTTTATTACTTTCTGTATGTTTGCATTTATATGTAACTTAATATATCATGCATAGTGATATAACAAAATAACGACTTATGTATAAAATTTTACTTGAAATTACGTCGCACGTGGCAGCGGAATTATCACCTTTATGCCTACTTTTCTTAGTACCCGCAAATCCGTGATAACCAGTTCAGGGATCGTCATTCATATCGGGGGTCAGCCAGGGGTGAGAAATTTCCCCGGCGAATGCTGGTGATTCGTCACGATATCCCGATATCCGTCCGTGACATCGCACGTCCGCGGTCGAACGATGGGAAACGAGATCCAAACGCGCGATACGATGCTTACGACGATGCCACGGTCGTATGTCCTCGGGCACGTGCGGTTCGTAAAATCGTTATCGGAGACCACGCATCGTCGCTCCTGAAGGTAGCTCTCAAACGGGGAAGCCTGAAAAATATTCGGGATTAAACGCGCATGAAAGAATTCTTGATCCGGATTCGGAGTGTCCGAGGCTTGAGTTGGGACTTACCGAGGGATCCGCGATGAAAAACAATTCTTCCAATGGCGAACATCTCTTATATTAAAATCTTTCATAATCTTTACTTTCATTTGTTTGTTAGACTCCTTCCTTGTTAGAAAAGGAAGGATTTTTAAAAATAAAAATTAAATAACTTCAAGAGTACTTTATGATAAGACAATTCTTTTAATGCTAATTAATAAATAATTTTTCTTTAATTTTTTATCATTACTATAAAGACTTAAGTTCGTTCAATTAAAAAAATTTCTTATCTTTGATAATTTTTCAAGAAAATAATTGATTTTGTTTAAAGGAGTGTTTAACTTAAAAATGAACACATATACAAAAAAATATGTCCTTCATTTAGATCTAGACTACAACATATAATATTAAAAGCTTATCAAAATCTGAAGAGAACACCTGTCTGTGTTTCTTTATGAGAAGAGAAATGTTGCAAAAACTTTAACGCTTGACTCTGTAAAGCAGACATTACGGAATAATAGGAAATTAAATTAATATAATGAATCAAATTTTGTAATTGATTACCGAATACCAAATATAAGGAGTGTATTATTTCAAGCAGAACAACAGGTTACAATACATTTATTGTAAATAACGTTAAAATGAATAGCAACATGATCGAAAAGGGAATTTTAATAATCATCTTGGCATCATTTTGCCATTTGAATTTTTTTGCTTGCTGCTATCGTCATAGAAAGTTTTTAACATTAAAAGTACCAAACGTCTTTTACTTGTTAAAAGAACCAAACGAATAAATTGAAACTACAATAAAGAAAGTAATAAAAAATCAAATATTTCATCAGTATAAAGGACATGATTATTGAAAAATCAAACAAATTCAGAATCCTTATATCTTTTACATAAGAAATATAATATCAATCTAAAAAATAGAATAAAAATGAAATAAATAATAGAACAAAAAATTGAATAAATATAAAATGTTAATAATGACCGTTCGGTACTTCTTGTGATAACAAATTAACCCTTTTATGCAGGAATAAAAATTTCTCCCAACTTGGCGCAAATTGGGATAAACATCCTAGTCGAGTGCGGTCGTGCGTGCATGAATGCTTTCGCGTGTAGGCAGCTCGTGAAGAGCGACAGAGTGAGAGGAGGGGAGGGGGAGAGAGTGAGAGGGAGAGGGTGGTCTCTCGGGGGTAGTGCGGATCTAGACGAGACGGCGGCGGCAGGGCGAACGAAGTGCGAGGGGTCGAAAATCGAACGAGAACGAAGCGAGCGAGCGAGCAAGCGAGCGCTGGCGCTGTCATTAAACCGCAAGCAGAATTTCCGACCGCTCGCTCGACTCGACACGCGTCACCCCGTCCGTCCCTCTTCCCGCCAATCCCGCCGTCGCGCCGCGCGACCCCCATTCATCATAAATGCAATCAGATCGTATTACGCGCCATTACCATACGCTCTACCCCGTTCCAGTCGCCGTCCCTTCGGTCCCCAGTCACCGCCACCCCTCCTTCACTGTCGGCTCGCGCGTATACGAGTCCGAAATTCATCCCCCTGCAGCGCGCGTGGCGAAGCGAAATCTCCGAAAGCCCTTCGAGAGAGTGGAAGGGAGTCGAGGGCTGATTAGGTTTTGATTGCGTACGGTCGACCGCAAGTGAGAGAAACTAGAGGGGGGGGGGGGGGTTATGTACGCTCGTTTTATACTTTTCCTTTTTCCGGATCGTTCCGCGTGATCGATGTCGTCGCGAGAGAATTCGACCCTGTCATTAATAACGAGGACAATAATTGATGTCTTAATATCCGTTTCTATCAATGTAGATCTACTTTATTCATGGTTTAACTTATTTCTCATCTCTTTGTAATTCTAAGAATTATAAAGAGATAAAGAATATATTAAATCGAGATTAAGCGAAAGTTAATCTATAGGTAGAATTAAGGAACATTAATCCTGGCTTAATTCATATTTTTTTTATATTAACACTACAGAAATTTTTATAATTAAAAATTTATATATAAAGGTATAAAAAAAGTGTAAAGCACAAATTCTTATTAAAAACTAGACAAAAGTGTTTCTCTTTTAATAATTTGCAGTTTTTATAATAATTTATTCATAAAGTACGTTATTTGTTGCACGCAAAATGACGAGTAAGAGGCAAAAATGTAAGAAGTAAAAAAGTGATAAAAAAGGCAAAGAAATCAAAGAGCATTGTAGATTAGGCTTTATACGCAGCGCGACCAATTGAACTCGCCATTAGTCTCTCGACTCGCGGCTACATTCACATCGCTTCGCGATCTTTCTCCGGTGCTTCGTCTCACGCGCGATGGATCTTGGAAGCGTCTTCTTCCACGAGAAGCTCACCGTAGTAGCGAAATGCGAACGTGTCGCGTGACGGACACTTCAAAAGTTTCGCGCGTCATCGCGGAATGCTAATCGATATTCATAATCGCGATTAGACGGTTCTCTCGCCTCGCGAAATTCGAGACGAAGTAATCGCGGTGCCCGGCGTCAGTTACGCCGCCATGTTCCTTACGATTCGCAATTTTCTCGGAATGACTTCGCGACGCGGACGTGAGAGTCACGACGACGACGGCGTTATTAAGAGCGCCGAGTGAAGTTTCGTACGATCGCGGAGTGCTAATCGAGATCGCGATGAACCGAGTCTCGTCAAGTTTTTCAATCGTGGCGTTCGGGACGGAGAAATCGCGCGCCAATTTCGCCGCCATGTTCTTTTACGCGCTTCTCCCTGAAATCAGAGTAACTTTCCGCACGAAGATCTTCGCGACATAAAAAGCTTCATCATCGTGATGATCGCCGTGAATAATCGTTGTTGAGAGTGCCGAAAACAATTCTACGCGATCGCGGAACGCTAATTAACGTATACGATTGCGACTAATCGAGTTACGCTCATTTAAGAAACTGTTTTTTGATCTTAACGATTCGTGCGACGTTGAGGCAAGTGTAAATTCGTTGGTGATTCGATCTTGAAAAATTCAAGATGCTCCAGATGAAGCTCTATTCAGAATCTAGACAATCGAGCAAGACATATCAGTCAAGCGAACAGCAAATAGGTTCGTTGGACGTTCGCAGGTTATTAATTAATTAAGGTATATTTTATTATTAATGCAATGTTATAGACATATGATTCTAAAATAGAGTGTTTATTATCTGAAGTTTAAGTAACTGATTGATTGTGTGATGTTTGTAGTGTATGAACATGTCGGTGATGATTTGATTTCGAAGAATTCAAGATACTCCAGATGGATCTCATTCGGAATTTAGATGGAGATCGAGCATGGAGTCGAGTGAAGCGAACAGCAAATAGACTGTTAAATATTTGCAATTATTAAGGTAAATGTTATTATTAGTGTTTATGATAATATGATTAAAAAACAAGATATTTATTACTTGAAAAAAACATGGAAGATCTGAAATTTTTGAAGATTTTTTTTTATTCTTGAAAATCAAGAATGTTTATGGAATTTTATCATAAAATTCTACTTATTCTTTCCGAAAACATGTTTTTATTTGATTATTTCTGTCTTACTAATGCATGTTAGCCGTTATGACAATCGGTTAGCAATAAGTGTGACGTACATTCGTGTATATTCACGTACATTCTTGTGTGTCTCATGAATTTTTATAAAAAATCAGAATGATAATACAATATAATATTCAGCAAGCAGAAGAGATAGCTTATTGATATTGTTTTGTAGTGAAGTTTTTTAGTACTATTCTAGATTTCGTAGCTCTAATTCTAGAAAATAATAGATATAATTTTATGGAATTCCTATCATTTATTAATTTACAAGTTTACAACATATAGTTAGTTGCATTACTTGCACTCCAATTTATTTCAAAGTTACAACGTTACATTTAAAATAAATGAATAAATAGTAACCCAGGTCAACAATTAAACAAGCTATAATTAGATGTGACAATGCAAAATTTATTATTTCACAATATAATTTTCCAACGATACGTTGGATTATGACTCATTATTATTATGTTTTATTGTTTGACAAATTGACTAAATATAATATGGTTGCGTTTATACTGACTATTGAAAATCGAAGTTGAGATGATCCTTTAAATATGTTAATTTAATTTTTGTTATATGGGGTAATTATATTTCTGCGACTGATGAGGAGGACTAAGTGTAGTCGAAATATCGTTGGAAAATTATATTGTGAAATAATAAATTTTGCATTGTCACATCTAATTATAGCTCGTTTAATTATTGATCTGGATTATAATTTATTAATTTGTTTGAAAGTTATACGAGCGTTAAAGATTGTTTTTAATTTATGTTTTAATATTGTTAGTTTAAAACATTATCTCATCTTACGTACTTGAAATTTTAAATCATAATGTTAAAAAATCCATAAATCTTCATACTTTTTTTACAAGATTTCAGTAAACATCCTGTACAAGTTCGGATAATGTAATGCTATAAATGCTCTAAAGTATTCTTTCATTGGTCACTTAGTAAATTTTTTTCTTCTGATTGACTAATCAAATGCTTCAAAGCATTTGTAGTGAGACTTTGGGTGCGATCCACTTAATACTGCAAATGCTTCGTTGACGAATCAAAAGAAAAAAATTTTATGAATTTCTCAATCAAAGAATACTTCAAAGCGTTTGCAACGTGAAATGGATCACACCCTTTGACTACATTCTAAATTATATACATCAATTATACAAATCTTTCATCGCTCGAATTATGTATTACTCGCGATGTCGATAGCAATCTGTGCGATTAAAAATGTTTACTTATTAAAGTATACGAATATATCGACGAAACTAATGATTTTTATTTCCTTGCTTTCAGGTAAGTCCGTACTTAGATACAGAGACGTATTTTTGCGTATTTCAATGGAAAGAACAAACGGTATACTTATCATTTTTTTTTTAATTGTCTTTTATGTTATCTCGTTTGAATTGCTGATAATTATTAATTTCGATAAAATCGTAAAAAGCAATGTACATAGTAAGATTGAAGACAAGATCGTTTATGTGAGTATATCATGTAAATATAAGAAATGTATTTGTTTAAAGAATTATATCGTGTTAATATTAATTATACCGTAGTATACTACATCAATTATTCTATATATTCGTTTATTTTAATATCACTATTATTAAAAGAAGAAATACAAAGTAATAAATTTTATATTTCTTCTTTTAATAAGTAATGCAAAAATATTGCTAAAAATGCGTGCATTTTTTTAACAGTATTTTAGCGTTACTTATAAAAAAAGAAATACAAAATGTGATGGAAGGAAGGAAGGTGAGACATGGAGAGAGAGAAAAGGAGAGAGCTAATTTAAATATATATAAAATAAAGCTAATTTAAATGTATATAAAATTTTCTATCTTTTTCTCTGAAATACATGAAGAGCTTCGATGTGCTGATAGCAACGTGCGAATTTATGCGCATTATAAAAAATCCGATCAATTCGCATCATGAAATTATCGACTGATAATTTATTATTACTGTATCAATTTTTATCAGACACGATCCTTTTTTTTTTTAATTTTTGGATAATCATTCGTACTCGTCAATACTCGCGCCAATTTTAAGCAGACGTCACTTTGTGATGAATATTTTTAATTATAATCTCGATTCTCGAAATATTTGAGTGTTTATAACAAGGATATAAATGTAAAAACGAATAGATTGCAATCAGAACCTATGATTTTTCTCGATCCGATTTTACTGAAGAAAGTCGTGAAAAATTGGCTCCGGGTCTCGCAGTGGACGGAGAGCGTGCAACTTTCGAGACACCCCGTGTACATATGTACTCTTATATACCTACGATCGTGCAACGGTACGGACACGTCGTTCGACGACGTTGACGTCGACAGCGACGTCCCGCAGGATGTTCTACTTAACCCAGAAAACGGCGGAATGGAAGCGAGGTGTCCGCTCTCGCGTGCGGATCTGTGCGCGTATATATGTATATATATATATATATATATATATATATATATATATATA